>NC_071619.1:42265995-42440995 GCF_014839835.1 Dryobates pubescens
GCAGTGGCTTGTCTCTGAGAGGAGCTGCAAGGAGGATCCCAAGCGCCGCTAACGCTTTGCCCAGGTGCGCGACGCCGCAGCCGGCGGTTCTGAAATGCTGGCAGGGGACAAAGGTGTGTTCTGAACTTCCAAAGCGGCTGGAAAGAAAGCAGCCCGGTGTGGGGGGAGTGGGCAGCCTGGAGAACCCCACGTGTTCACAGGAACGGAACCGCCACGTCCCACCACCTGGCTTCTCCAGGCCTGTGGGAAGCGTTCGGTGTCGATCCCAGCGGAACCCGTCGAGGAGCGGCTGGCCTCTGCATCGGACACCCGGGACCCAAGCAGGCTGCGGA
The DNA here is from genome assembly GCF_014839835.1 of Dryobates pubescens. Taxonomy (NCBI): domain Eukaryota; kingdom Metazoa; phylum Chordata; class Aves; order Piciformes; family Picidae; genus Dryobates; species Dryobates pubescens. The sequence continues at coordinate 42,266,328 of NC_071619.1, forward strand.
GCCAAGAACATGCTGCTAGCAGAAGAGCAGTCTACAGCTGCGGCTGACAGCTGCCATGCAGTCAGCAAGGCCTTACAGATGTCACCTGTAGGAACCACGCTTTCCATGCTAATTCACCTGAAGTCCCAATAACAGCAAAGAGGGAAGAATGAAATGGAAGGGCCGGGTGTGAAGATTCCTATCCTTTGAGCGTAGTGTCACTGTAGCTGTTAAATAAGGAGCTTGACCAGCTTGACCATTTGATCAGGTGAGCTGGAGTGGAAGCTTTTGTCTTGTGAAAACAAAAAAGGAGCCCTAACGCTCCTTGTGCTAACTTTTACAAATCATGGTTTGTGTACTCAGAAGGGAAGTTTTCCAGAAGACAAATCCGTTCAAGTCACACGGCGTAAAAATGTAAGGAGGCAGAGAGGAAGTTTTCAGCCATAATACCAAGGGACCAGACTTTGGAGAATGAAGCCAGAAAGGCCTTGATTTTCAAGGAAGGTCCAGCTGGATCATACTCTGCTGGCAAGCAGAAGCAGGGATAGTTTCTCCATTCTAGAAGCTGGTTTGGAAAGTCCTTTCTGGGGATGCAGGAAGAGCAACCGATTCCCAGGGCTTTTTGCGTGTACTGATGGGTGGCCAGGAAAGCCTGGGAAGGTTATACAAATCTCCACAGTGGTCTGCAGTCCCGCTTGGGAGCTTGGTGTTGAGGAGGGATGGGGCCAGATGTGTTCAGTATTCTTAAGAACCGGAAAATATGTCCTTTGCAGCTTGTTGTTGCAGGGGACAGAGAACTTACTCCATTATTTGTAACATGTCCTGTATGCCAATAACTCCAGCTGGCACATACAGCAAAGTGGATATGTTGCATGTGAAGATTCAACTCATCTCTCACAGCCATCTGAAGAGGCGTCCAGGGAAGAAAATGGGGACTGAATTCAGCTACGTTCTCGCAAAGTCTGAATGTCTCCCTGGACCGCAGGTACACCCTGCAGCCAAGACAAGAGAAAGGCAGCCTCATCTTGGATGCCTGGAGTGTGGGGGAGAGTGGAGGAGGGATCATTTTCCTCTAATAGGAGCAGGGAATATCTCAAAGTATAGAAAGGTGTCTCAACTCCACAAAGGTATCAGTGGAGAGGCTGAGAAGCTAGAGGAGAAGGGTGATTCTGGTGACCCTTTTGCCAAGGAGGGGCATCCTGCCACGGAGAGCCAAAAGTTTTCCAGACGTATGTAAGAGCATGTGCACAAGGCAAGCAAATGAGCGCAAACAGGGTTATGGAAAACATTGAGAATCACTCCACAGGTGGCTTGTGGCTCGACAACAGGATTGGCTAGGTAGAGGAGCACACAGCAAAGGGGCACTTCAGAGCTGGAAGCCTTCCATGGGAGCCTCGCACTGCTGGAAGATGTACTGTTGCTGGCTGAGATCCACCTGTGGGGCAATGCTGCTGTCTTCATCTTCTGTCCCAAAGTAGTGCTCAATCAGATCAAAGGCCTTCTGATAAATCTCTTGATTTTCGTGGCTCTGCAGGAATTCAATCTTGTCCAGGCCTGCAGAGAAAAGAAATACACAGACATGACGATTTGCTGCAAGCACACGGTCAGTCAGGCTGTTCTATCTCCCACCTTCCAAAAGGAGACCTCTCCCTCACGGAGATCCTTACCCAACACATGCTCTCCACAGCCAACAAAAATCAGGCTGAACTACAGACCTCCCTGCAACTGTGAGATGTGTTCCAATACTTTGTTTGCCTCAACCACTTCACTCAAAGCAACAAGCTCAAATGTACAAAGAATGTGCCCTCAAAGACTTTTTCCAAAGAGACTTTTAGGACTTCTCTTTAAACTGCCCTCACAGTGCTTCATTTACAAGGACCATGACTACAAAAGCATGTAATTGCAAGCTGGAGGAGACCTTTGGTAGTGAATAGAATAGAACAGAACAGGAATAGAATTAACCAGGTTGGAAAAACCCTCAGAGATCATCAAGTCCAATTTGTCACCCAACACCATCTAATCAACTCAACCATGGCACCAAGTGCCTCAGCCAGTCTCTTCCTAAACACCTCCAGTGATGGTGACTCCACCACCTCCCTGGGCAGCACATTCCAATGGCCAATCTCTCATTCTATGAAGAACTTCTTCCTAACATCCAGCCTGAACCTCCCCTGGCACAGCTTGAGACTGTGTCCTCTTGTTCTGGTGCTGCTTGCCTGGGAGGAGAGACCAACCCCACCTGGCTACAACCTCCCTTCAGGGAGTTGTGGACAGCAAGAAGGTCTCCCCTGAGCCTCCTCTTCTCCAGGCTAAGCAACCCCAGCTCCCTCAGCCTCTCCTCACAGGGCTGTGCTCCAGACCCCTCCCCAGCTTTGTTGCCCTTCTCTGGACACCTTCCAGCAACTCAACATCTTTCCTAAACTGAGGGGCCCAGAACTGGACACAGGACTCAAGGTGTGGCCTAACCAGTGCTGAGTACAGGGCACAATGACTTCCCTGCTCCTGCTGGCCACACTGTTCCTGATGCAGGCCAGGATGCCATTGGCCTTCTTGGCCACCTGGGCACACTGCTGGCTCATGTTCCACCTACTGTCAACCACTACCCCCAGGTCCCTCTCTGCCTGGCTGCTCTCAGCCACTCTGACCCCGGCCTGTAGCACTGCATGGGGTTGCTGTGGCCAATGTGCAGAACCTGGCACTTGGATGTGTTCAATCTCATGCCCTTGGACTCTGCCCATCTGTCCAGCCTGTCGAGGTCCCTCTGCAGAGCCTCTCTACCCTCCAGCAGATCAACTCCAGCCCCCAGCTTGGTGTCGTCAGCAAATTTACTGCTGATGGACTCAATGCCCTCATCCAGATCATCAATAAAGATATTGAACAGGATGGGGCCCAGCACTAGTGCCTGGCTGCCAGCTGGCTGTGTCACCATTCACCACCACTCTCTGGGCTCAGCCTCCAGCCAGTTCCTAACCCAGCTCAGAGCTGCTGTCCAAGCCAGGGGCTGACAGCTTGGCCAGGAGTTTGCTGTGGGGGACGGTGTCAAAGGCCTTGCTGAGGTGCAGGTAGACTACATCCACAGCCTGCCCCACATCCACCAGGTGGGTCACTTGATCATAGAAGATCAGGTTGGTCAGGCAGGACCTGCCCTTCCTAAATCCATGCTGGCTGGGCCTGATCCCTTGGCCATCCTCTAAGTGCTGTGTGATTGCACTCAGGATGACCTGTTCCATAACCTTGCCTGGCACTGAGGTCAGGCTGACTGGCCTGGAATTCCCTGGCTCGTCCAACCTGCCCTGCTTGTGGATGGGTACCACGTTGGCCAGCTTCCAGTCCTCTGGGATGTCTCCAGTGAGCCAGGAGTGTTGAAAAAAGATGGAGAGTGGCTTGCACTTGCAGGGATCCAGGTGGCTGAGCAGGTCTCTAACTACTTTCTCCTGGCTCACAGGGGAACTATACTGCTCCCTGATTCCATCTGCCAGCTCTGCAGGCCAGCTGTCTGGAAGACATTCTGTCCTGCTATTAAAATTTGAGGCAAAGAAGGTGTTAAGTACCTCTGCCTTTTCCTTACCTTTAGTTACAATATTCCCCTCCATGTCCACCAAGGAGTGGAGGTTGTCCCTGCCCTTCCTCTTGCTATTAATGTATTTATAGAAGGACTTTTTGTTGTCCTTCACAGCAGAGGCCAGGCTAAGCTCCAAATGTGCTTTTGCCTCCCTAATTTTTTTCCTGCATGACCTAGCAACATCCTTAAACATTCCATGGGTCACCTCTCCTTCCTTCCAGAGATGATACCTCCTCTTTTTTCCCCTCAATTCACTCAGAAGCTCATTGCCCATCCAGGCTGTCTGCCCCAGGGCTCATCTCTGGCACATTGGCACAGCCTGGTCTGAGCTTTCAAGAGTTCTTTCTGGAAGCAGCTGCAGCCCTCCTGGACCCCTTTGTTTTTAAGGGCTGTTTCCCAAGGTACCTTCTGAGTTAGTTTCTTGAGTAACCTGAAGCCTGCCCTCTGGAAGTCGAGAGTGGAGGTTTTGTTGCTGCCCCTCTTAGCTTGCCTGCATATTGAACACTCAATTATCTCATGGTCACTGCACCCCAGACAGCCTCCAACCACCACATCCCCGCCAGCCCTTCTCTGCTTGTAAAAAGAAAGTCAAGCAGAGCCTTACCCCTGGTAGGCTCACGCAGCACCTGGGATAAGAAGCTGTCCCCCATGCACTCTAAGAACCTCCTGGACTGTCTCCTCTCTGCTGTGTTGAGTTCCCAGCAGGTATCAGGCAGGTTGAAGTTGCCCATAAGAACAAGGCCTGGTGATCTTAAGACAGCTTCTAGCTGCCTATAGAATAATTCATCAACCTCTTCCTCCTGGTTGGGTGGTCTATAACAGACTCCAGCCAGGATGTCAGCCCTGTTAGCCTTCCCTCTAATTCTCACCCACAGGCACTCAACCTGATCATCCTTGATCTCCAGTTCCATGGTGTCTAGAGCCTCCCTGATGCACAGGGCCACTCCTCCACCCCTTCTCCCTCACCTGTCTCTCCTGTAGCCATCAATTGCAGCGCTCCAGTCATGTGAGTCATCCCACCAAGTTTCTGTGATGGCAACTACATCATAACTCTCCTCCTGTAACTAGGCTTCCAGCTCCTCTTGTTTGTTACCCATGCTGCATTCCCATACCCAACCAGCATACCCATGCTGGTTTCACCCCTGACTCCAGCTTACCACCCCCAGACTCCTGTCTGGGGGGGTAGGAAGGTTCTACAGAGGGAGCTGGACAAGCTGGATCAATGGCCTGAGGTCAGCTGTATAAGATTGAAAAATGCTAAGTTCTAAGTCCTGCACATGGGTCACAACAACCCCATGAAGGCTTCAGGCTTGGGGAGGAGTGCCTGGAGACTGCCCAGCAAAAAAAGCCCAAAGGTGTTGATCAACAGATGGCTGAAGATGAGCCAGCATGTGCCCAGGTAGCCAAGAAAGCAAACAGCATCCTGTCCTCCTGGGCTGAGCACTGGTGAGGCCATCTTGAGTAGTGGTTCAGTTTTGGGGCCCTCACTACAAGAAAAACATTGAGGTGCTGGAACATGTCCAGAGAAAGGCAATGAAACTGGTAAAGGGTCTGGAGAACAGGTCTAATAAAGAGTGGCTGAGCAAACTTGGGTTGTTTAATCTGGAGAAAAGAAGGCTGGTGGGAGACCTTTTGGCTCTCTCTAACTCCCTGGAAGGAGGTTGGAGCAAGGTGGGTGCTAGTCTCATCTGTGCAGTAACAGGGCAGAGGATGAGAGGAAATGGCCTAAAGTTATGCCAGGGGAGGTTTAGGTTGGTTACTAGAAGAAACTTCTTGACTGAAAGGCTCTCAAAGACTGGAATAGGCTCCCCAGAGAGGTAGCTGAATTCCCATCCCTGTAGATGTTGATGTGTGCCAGTACATGCAAGAACCTCAGCACAGCAAATGCAAACAAGATTGCTTGTACTGCCATAATTCTACAAGGCAGCAGAGAGGGAAAGGTTTGAAATCTGAGTGAGACAGCAGCACACCTGAACTTTCATCTGCTGTGGAGGGAAGAGACTAAGTCTTCATGACACCCAGAAGGATCAATCAGTGTCAAAGGAAATTAAGAGTATCTCCAAACACTGTGTCAAATCTACATGCAGATGGTGTACAAAACGGGAGCACACTGGGAAATGGAGACTTGTCAAAGAACAGCTGCTTTTCAGGTAATAGTGATGAATAAGTTAGTAACATTGGGTCTACTGAAACTCTAAAGGGTTTGCAATCACTGCTGTAACTCCTGACTACCACAGGTGCTCTGCTCATACCGTAGGCCTCTTCAATAAGGGCGCAGTAAGGATTGATGCCGGAGCCGCTGCGTTTGGACTCCTGCTCGCCAAGCCTCAGGATGTTCTCCAGCCCATTCAGTGCTACTTGCACAATCTTTGAGTCCATTACCGTAAGGAGGTCGCAGAGTGGTTTGATGCATCCCAGTTCTACTAAATACCTGAAAAACACCACAGGGAACCCAGTGAATTGCCCTGCAAAAATCATAATGGGAGTAGACGCTTAAGCACCTGGCACGAGCGGCTAAGAACAAAACCCATCACAGAAGATACCAACTTGACTGCAGAAACTGAAGGAATTGTACACTTCTATTATAATTCAGACACTTATAATACTAATTACTATATGTAAATAATAGTAACAATACACTAATAATATATACACTCATAATTTACACAAAGTCTACATTTGTATCCAGTAATTCCTGCTGAAGCAAAGCAAACAGTGCTAAAATACTTCCTCTGCTTCTCTTGAGACAACAGCATAACTTTGTGTCGTAGTTTGGGCTGGGTGCCCTCTGCTGCAGGGGTGTTTCCTGTGTCCAGAAGTCCATCCCAGTGGGTGGACTCAGGAAATTAGGTATTTCTACCATAATCCCTTGCACCACTATAAATTTTGCGGTGGGGTCTGGCACTTCCTCTTTCCTTCCCTCTCCGAGACTTGGTAACTGGGGGAGAGATCTCCCGGCCATGGGCCTGATTGGGCCCAAGGCCACAGGGGGATGGGCAGTCTCAGGCCTGGCCAGCTGAGACTAGCCCAGCAGAGGGAGGGGGAAGAAGGAGCCCTGGGGGTTTTGGATGCACCCTCAGGTGGGGTTTGGGGTCTTTCTGGGTTTACTTTGGTTTCTTTCTTGTCACCATGTTTCCTTTTGTGCACACTCACTGTTCTCTATTTAAACTCTCCACTAGTTTTGCAATCAGTTTGTCTGCGTCGTTATTCCTGCCTGTGGTGGGGAGGGGGTTTGCCCCAACCCATTACATTTTGCAACACACATTTTTATTGCATAAAGCCCTATTAGTAAAAGCCTGTATTAATTTAACAATCTGACAATCTCATTATGTTACACAGAATTGGTTATTAAGCAGCACAACGTGTGGAAGTTAAACAGGAAAAACAATGCACACACACGCCCTTGTCTGAGGGGCTGAGCTGTAACCCTCCAAACTGCGACGTGCTTTGTGACACTGTGCAGCAGCCACTGAGGAATTGGTTGAAAAGCTGCATTTAGGTTTTTTTCCAGAGGAGAGAAACAGTTCAATTAAGTAAGTATTGCAGTTGCAATATTTCTGTGGTTTCTCCCTAGAGGAAAGAATGGTTCGTTCACAACTCTACACAAAGACAGGGTCTCGCTGGATACAAGGCTGGAAGCACAGAGAAATGCTCTCCAGTTCCTAGGCTGTCTGCTTGGTGTTGCAGTCCAGATGTTTTATAGAGGTTGGATTTGCCTTGTGCAATGCTTTCAGGACCAGATGTAAGCAGGTGAAGACCTTTATTACGTTACACAGCCAAGTCACGCAGTCTGTTAGAAGGCACATGTGTCACATCTCAGTTGGTCATTTTCTACTGGCATGTGTGTAATTAAGGCATACAATAGGTCAAAATAACAAAACAATATTTTAACACATCCAACCACATTCTGCCCAGCTTCTCTCCTTCAGTTCCAAGGTGTTTATATTGCTCTCAGAGTCAAAGACAAAACATAGCCCTCTCTAATTTAAGCAAAGGCAAATCTTCCCTATAGCCTTCTAAAGCTATCTGAAAACAACCTCTTCCCACATCTCCCCCTTTCTGTCTATTAATAGAGCAACACTTCTGATTGACCTTTCTAAAATTCTTTGCATACATAGAGGCAAGCAAGTTAAAACTCACTATACAGCAAAAGCACTTCTGCCACACAGCGTGTCTAACAGACCGATGTAACCCATACAAGACACAGTGCTTAGGTTGAGCCAATTACAACATTCTAACAGAACTGGCATAACATATGGTTCAAGATAACAAACCTTCTAGTGACAAGCATACATTCCTTTCCACTTATCTTACAAGGTCAGAACACAAACAGAACAGTTACTTCTTTCAGACAGAAAGCCCCATCCTACAGCTTTGAGCTTACTCGTTTGCCACTGTGACAGCTTTAGGCTGTGCCTTTAAGAAAAGACAGCTACAGAATAATCTAGCTGAATGTTTTGGTGTGGAAAGGAAAACAAAGACAATTCTAAACGAATTTCATTGGGAGATCAGTAGAAATCTAGCTTTAAGAACTTAGTTGGAGTTCAGTCTGTTCAGTCAGTCTGCGCAGCTGCTTTCTGTCTGTTCTGTTCTTGACCTTGGGCTAATGAGATAAGACACTAACTTTTTCTTTCCTCCCTTAACAACTGCTCTGAGCTAACAAAATTTCCCTTAATATCCATTTTCTCTCTTTAATCCTTTCTGGGAAAAGGGGAGGAAGGGGGAAAGGGGTTTTGGGGGGAGCCCTCCTCCATCAGGAGGGAGTGTGTGTGTCATGTGCTTTCCTGTCTATTTTTGCATATACTGCAGATACTGAATATTTTGTATATATTCACTGCATTTCATTCTGCTTGTACAAATACAGCCCTTTCCATTTGCTTCTCTGACTGAGTTAGCTGTGGTTTGTGTGGGGGGGGAGAACGGAACTTTCTCACCACCACAGCCACCTGCCTGATCTCTCAAAGAAGAGCTTAGATCTTACCAGTTCCAATCTTCACATTTCACTCTTCTTATCAACAAAGAAGACTTGATTAGGCCTGAACACATTGTACACAGGGATTAAGACACAAAGATCCACAAACACAAGCAGTAATTCACCACTCAGTTGCATGGAAAGGATTTAAGCTGTTTCGTACTTGATCTGCTCAGCAGAGCCTCCAGACGTCGCGTTTGTGATTGCCCAAGCGGCCTCCTTCCTTGTTCGAAACTCAGCTGTTTGCAAAATATTGATGAGAGCAGGGAAGATGTGGGCATCTATGACTGTCTGCAACAACAAATCACACATCAGCTTAGGAGAGATGCTAACAATCAGCTCATTGTCCCGAGCTACGCAGTGCCTAAAGCTCAGCACAACACATTAAACGGTGAAATGTCATTATCACAGAATCACACAGAACGGTAGGAGTTGGAAGGGACCCCTGAAGATCATCCAGGCCAACCCCCCCTGCTAGGGCATCTTCATCTATAGTAAATAACACAGGAAAATGCCCAGGGTTTGGAATATCATAGTATCATATCATATCATAGTACCAGTCAGGGTTGGAAGGGACCACAAGGATCATCTAGTTCCAACCCCCCTGCCGTGGGCAGGGACACCCCACACTAGGTCAGGCTGGCCAGAGCCTCATCCAGCCTGGGCTTAAACACCTCCAGGGACAGGGCCTCAACCACCTCCCTGGACAACCCATTCCAGGGCTTCACCACTCTCATGGGGAAGAACTTCCTCCTCCCCTCCAGCCTGAATCTCCCCACTTCCAGCTTCATTCCATTCCCCCTAGTCCTATCACTGCCTGAGATCCTGAGAAGTCCCTCCCCAGCCTTCTTGTAGCCCCCTTCAGATACTGGAAGGCCACAATTAGGAATGCCTCCAGAGATGGAGATTAAGGGGCTAGAAATCACTTTGCAGTTTTACATTCAAAACTATTTATCACCAGGGTCTGTGCTTGCCCAGGTGGCCAAGAAGGCCAATGGCATCCTGGCCTGCATCAGAAATAGTGTGGCCAGCAGGAGCAGGGAAGTCATTGTGCCCTGGACTCAGCACTGGTTAGGCCACACCTTGAGTCCTGGGTCCAGTTCTGGGACCCTCAATTTAAGAAGGACATTGAGACACTTGAATGTGTCCAGAGAAGGGCAACAAAGCTGGGGAGGGGTCTGGAGCACAGCCCTGTGAGGAGAGGCTGAGGGAGCTGGGGTTGCTTAGCCTGGAGAAGAGGAGGCTCAGGGCAGACCTTATTGCTGTCTCCAACTCCTTGAAGGGAGGTTGTAGCCAGGTGGGGGTTGGTCTCTTCTCCCAGGCAACCACCACCAGAACAAGAAAACACAGTCTCAAGTTGTGCCAGGGGAGGTTTAGGCTGGAGGTGAGGAGAAAGTTCTCCCCAGAAAAGAGTAATTGGCCATTGGAATGTGCTGCCCAGGGAGGTGGTGGAGTCAATGTCCCTGAAGGTGTTAAAAAAGGGATTGGTTGTGGCACTTGGAGCCATGGTTTAGTTAGTCATGAGGTCTGGGGTGCTAGGTTGGACTTGATGATCTCTGAGGTCTTTTCCCACCTTGTTGATTCTATGATTATCTGTTGACCCAACATCACCATGCCCAGTGCCCTTAATTGACTTAAGAGTATTCACTTGACAAAAAACTTGCACCCCCACGGAGGGCAGTGAGCCACTTGTCACCACAGCGGGTACTGGCAATACAGTGGCTCTCCAGGAACTGTCCTGAGCCCAAAATTCCAGCAGGGCCTTGGAGAGCTTGCTTAAGTTTTAGAACAGACAGGAGAGCAGAAATGTCTGCAATCAGTAGTAAAATCACTGAGAGACCTGGATGCAAAACCCCACGACCCCAAAGTGCAATAAAAGGGAACTGGTGGAATCACAAATGAGTGCCCCACTGCAGGAATCACTTTTTGTCTTGTGGGGGAAGAAGGTTAACCTATGCCCAGGTAAGAGCTGGTGCCACTGATGTTAACATCTTCGAATGTGATTTACTGTTGTAAAGCATGGAAACTTGGCATTGTGCAAAACAGCAGTAAATCAGAGAGACTCTGAAGCAACATGGGCTGACAGTGACACAGTTACATCTAGACACTTGTTGGAGACCTCAGCACCCCTGATCTCATCACAAATGTAAGCCAGGACTCTCTCTCTCTGCCGTTGCACGCCTGGGCACGGACATGGTGGGAGCTGATCTAGAGGAGAGGTGCCTTCACTCAGGTATGTGCTCCATACAATTCAGCAAGTTGGCCAGTGACAAAACCCAAGGAACAGTGGCAGCTTACTGCCAGTCACGGATGATTACTGGAGTGGGTCCAGGGAAGGGCAATGAAGCTGGTGAAGGCACTGGGGAACAAATCTTATGTGGAGCATCTGGGGAAACTAGGGTTGTTTAGCTTGGAGAAAAGGAGGCTGAGGGGAGACCTTCTTCCACACTACAACTCCTTGAAAGGAGATTTGAGACAGGTTTGGGTCAGTCTCTAACAAGTGACAGGACAAGAGAAAATAGCCTCAAGTTGCACCAGAGAAGGTTCAGGTTGGGTATCAGAAGAAACTCCTTGACTTGAAGGGTTCTCAAAGCCTGGAATATGCTACCCAGGGAGGTGGTTGAATCCCCAAGGAGGTGTTTCAAAGACACAGAGTTGTGGTGCTGAGGGACATGGTTTAGCAGCAGACTTGGTAGAGTTGGAGAATGGTTGGCCTGGGTGATCTTAAAGGTCTTTCCAAGCAAAATGATCCTATGTTGGAACAACACACACTAACACTCTGCTTCCAAAGGCAATCACCAGCAGAGGCACAGCAAAACTCTAGTCACATTAGTTTTTTTTCTTCTTTTTAAACAGCTACAGTTGCAGCAAAAAGTTCCAGTCAGACTACAGCTGTATGAGAAGATCTGTGCTCAGCTGCCCTAACTGCAGCACCCAGTAATTCCTCTGTCTCCTCCATCAAGAACCTTGCTCAAAACCCAAAGAACAAATCTTTCCCCGTTCACCTTCTAGGATGCCACTTGTCTCACAGCCTATGGAGGTGCTCTTCCATGGAATCCATCTGACATTTTAGGGTCCCTCCTTACCACCTAAGTCCCAGCACATCCTCTGAAGATGGATCTACATATGGGGCAACGTTAAAGACATTAGAACAAGAGTAAGGATTCCCATTTCGGCCTTTTTAGCCTTTCCCTCATGACTCTGAACGATAGAATTGTTTCAGTTGGAAAGCAACTCTAAGAGAGGCCAACCATCAACCCAACACCACCAAGCCCACGAAACCATGTCCTGAGGCATTCCTAATTGTGGCCTTCCAGTATCTGAAGGGGGCTACAATTAGGCTGGGGAGGGACTTCTCAGGATATCAGGCAGTGATAGGACTAGGGGGAATGGAATGAAGCTGGAAGTGGGGAGATTCAGGCTGGAGGTGAGGAGGAAGTTCTTCCCCATGAGAGTGGTGAAGCCCTGGAATGGGTTGTCCAGGGAGGTGCTTGAGGCCCCATCCCTGGAAGTGTTTAAGCCCAGGCTGGCTGAGGCTCTGGCCAGCCTGACCTAGTGTGGGGTGTCCCTGCCCATGGCAGGGGGGTTGGAACTAGATGATCTTTGTGGTCCCTTCCAACCCTGACTGATGCTATGATATGATGAAGTGCCATGTCTGCAAGTTGTTTGAATACCTCCAGGGCTGGTGATTCAACCACCTGCCTGAACTTGCAATATTCATGTTGGCTTTAGCCTACTACCACTAGGCACTGAGGTGCTTTCTTCAGAATATATTAGTAATCTAATTTCTGCATAACAGGGAATCCAGAACCCATCCTTCAATACACTGAAGCAACACTGCCCAACAGCACCCATTTGTGTTTGTCAGAACTGAGTTCACACCTTGACTTGGAACTAAGAGTCTTTCAGAAAACAGAAACTGAGCTTCAATTGAAATCTTCCAGTTTAATTGGAAACTGAACTGAATTGTAATCCTTAGTCCTTCAGTCCCTCCCCTCAGTCCTGAAGTGACAACTTCTTTCTGTGTTTTGTTTAAACAGGTGGCATCCCTGTACTGTGGCTATCCATGGGGGTCCCCTCTCTCTGGGAAACATTTATCCTTCTTATTTATTCTAATCAATCTCCACTATATAGTATTTGATTTTTGAAGAGTGAATTTTCCATGTTGCATTACATCTGCCCTGATGTTCAAGATACAATAGAATAGAAGTAACCAGGTTGGAAAAGACCTCAAAGATTGCCAAGTCCAACCTATCACCCAACACCACCTAATCAACTAAACCATGGCACCAAGTGCCTCATCCAGGCTCTTCTTAAACATCTCCAGTGATGGTGACTCCACCACCTCCCTGGGCAGCACATCCCAATGGCCAATCTCTCTTGCTGGGAAGAACTTCTTCCTAACATCCAGCCTGAACCTCCCCTGGCACAGCTTGAGACTGTGTCCTCTTGTTCTGGTGCTGGTTGCCTGGGAGAAGAGACCAACCCCCACCTGGCTACAACCTCCCTTCAGGGAGTTGCAGACAGCAATGAGGTCTCCCCTGAGCCTCCTCTTCTGCAGGCTAAGCAACCCCAGCTCCCTCAGCCTCTCCTCACAGGGCTGTGCTCCAGACCCCTCCCCAGCTTTGTTGCCCTTCTCTGGACACCTTCCAGCAACTCAACATCTTTCCTAAACCGAGGGGCCCAGAACTGGATACAATCTGTACCACATCTCTGCATCTTTTAAGCATCTCCAGAGATTATTCAACCACCTCCCTGGGGAAGTTGTTCCAGTGTTTTGATAACCCTTTCAGTAAAAGTTTCTTCTAACAGCCAACCTAAACTTCCAGCAGTGCAACTTGAAGCCACTTCCCCTTGTCCTATCATTTGCTACTAAAGAGAAGAGACTGACTCTCACCTCACAGAATGGTAGGGGTTAGAAGAGATCTCTGGAGATCATCTAGTCCAACTGCCCTGCTAGAGCAGGATCACCTAGAGGCAGGGGAGGAGGTGCTGCTCTCTGTATCAGGTACCAGCTGGAATCAGTGGAGCTCCACCTGGGCAAGGCTGATGAGCTGGTTGAGAGCATATGGGTGAAGATTAAGGGTAAGACAGGGGAAGGTGATGCCACCATAGGGTCTCCTACAGGCCACCTGAGCAGCAGAACCAAGCAGATGAGGCCCTCCACAGGCAAATAGAAGCAGCTTCCAGGTCACAAGTCCTGCTTTTCATGAGTGATTTCAACCACCCTGACATCTGCTGGAGGGACAACACAGCTGGGTACAGCATTCCAGGATGTTCCTGGAATGCACAGATGACAGCTTCCTCCTCCAAATGGTAGAGGAAGCAACGAGAAAAGGCTGTGCTGGAGCTTGTTCTCACCAGTAGGGAAGGGCTGGTGACCAATGTGAGGCTCAGGGAGAACCTTGGCTGCAGTGACCACGAAGCAGAAGAATTTAAGATCCTCAGAGCAACTAGGAGGTTGTGTCCCAAGCTTACAATCTTGGATTTTAGGCATGCAGATTTTGATCATTTCAGGGATCTGCTGGTCAAAGTATCATGGGACAAAGGCCTAGAGGGAAGAGGGGCCCAGGACAGCTGGGCAGTGTTCAAGGATCACCTTCTCCGTCCCCAGGAGCAAAGTATAGCCACAAGGAGGAAAGCAGGAGAGAGGGCTAGGAGACCTGCCTGGATGAGCAAGGAGCTCCTGGACGTGCTGTCACACAAAAAGAAACTCTACAAGGAGTGGAAGAAAGGACAGCTGGAATGGGGGCATGTAAGGAAGCTGCCTGAGCAGCAAGAGACCTGCTTAGAAAAGCTAAAGCTCAGTTAGAATTCAAACTAGCCAGGGAGAGCCAGGGGAACAGCAAACATTTCTATAGGTATAGTAATGGTAAAAAGAAGCCTGGGGAAGGTGTGGGCCCCAGGGGAGCTGGTGATGAGTGACATGGAGAAGGATGAGGTTCTCAAGGACCTCTTTGCCTCGGTCCTCACTGGCAAGGGCTCCAGCTGCACTCCCAGAATAATGGAAGATAATGGCAGGGACTGGAAGAAGGAACTGCCCATGGTGAGTGAAGGTCAGGTTGTGACCATCTGAAGAACCTGGAAGTGTTCAAGTCCATGGGACCTGATGGGATACACCCAGGGGTGCTGAGGGAGCTGGGGAGGAGGCTGCTAAACTGCTCTCCATCATATTCCAAAAGTCCTGGCAGTCTGGGGAGGTCCTCACTGACTGGAGAAGGGGAAACATAACTCCCATTGCCAAAAAGGGAAAGAGGGATGACCCAGGGAACTATAGACCACTGGTAACATCATGGAGCAGATCCTCCTGGAGGCACTGCTGAGGCAAAAGAATGTCAAAGAGGTGATTAGGCACAATCAGCACAGCTTCACCAAGGGCAAATCCTGCCTGACAAACCTGGTGGCCTTCTGTGACAAGGTCACAACATCAATAGATGAAGGCAGAGCAACTGAGGTCATTGACCTGGACCTGAGCAAAGCCTTCAACACTGTGCCACACCACATCCTGGTCCCCAGCCTGGTGCAGGATGGGTTCCATGGATGGACAATTCAGTAGGTACAGAGCTGGCTTGAGTGCCACAGCGAAAGGGCGGCTGTCAATGGGCCATGGCCAAGTGGAGTCCAGGTACAAGTGGAGTCCCTCAGGGATCAGCACTGGGACCAGGATTGTTTAACATCTTTGTTGGTGCCATGGACAGTGGCACTGAGTGCACCCTCAGCAGGTTTGCTGATGACACCAAGCTGTGTGGTGCAGCTGACAGCTGGAGGGAAGGGATCCATCCAGAGGGACTTGGACAGGCTGGAGAGGTGGGCCCATGGCAAACTCATGAGGTTCAACAAGACCAAGTGCAAGGTCCTGCAGCTGGGTCGGGGCAATCCCAAGCACCAATATAGGCTGGGCAGGGCCTGGGGGTGCTGGTGGAGGAGAAGCTCAACAGGAGCCAGCAGTGAGCACTTGCAGCCCAGAGAGCAAATCAGATCCTGGGCTGCATCAAGAGAAGTACAGCCAGCAGGGCAAGGGAGGGGATTCTCCCTCCCTACTCCATTCTGGTGAGACCCCACCTGGAGTACTGTGTCCAGTTCTGGGGCCTCTATTACAGGAAGGATCTGGAGCATGCTGGAGCATGTGCAGAGGATGAGCAGAGGGCTGGAGCACCTCTCCTATGAGGGCAGGCTGAGGAAGATGGGACTATTCAGTCTACAGAAGAGAAGGCTCAGAGACCTTATTGTGGCCTTCCCGTATCTGAAGCGGGCTACAAGAAAGCTGGGGAGGGACTTTTTAGGGTGTGAGGGAGTGACAGGACTGGGGGGAATGGATAAAAACTAGAAATGGGTAGATTGAGATTGGATGTTAGGAAGAAGTTCTTCCCCATGAGGGTGGTGAGAGACTGGCACAAATTGCCCAGGGAGGTGGTAGAAGCCTCAGCCCTGGAGGTTTTGGAGGCCAGGCTGGATGTGGCTGTGAGCAACCTGCTGTAGTGTGAGGTGTCCCTGCCCATGGCAGGGGGGTTGGAACTGGCTGATCCTTGAGGCCTCTTCCAGCCCTAACAACTCTATGATTCCATGATACTTGACTGCCACTGGTCCTCACCCAAACATGACCTTGCCAGCAATGCCATACTTTGCTCCTAACTCAGACTCTTTTGAAGTCTTGCCACCATAAACACCATGGAAAGATTTTAGACCACTCAAGAAAATTATGGCATAAAGCAAACTCACTTTCCATTTAAGTTATCTTAGAGACAGTTGGCCTGTGTAAACCATAACAGTGTGAATCATGGCATTCCTTTTCCACATTCCCAGCGCTCCTGGGGCTTCTTTGGAGACAAGCCTCTGACAACTGTCAGCTTATATCCTTCCCACACTTCATAAGAGTGTATTTCAATCCAGGGTTTTTGCAACTGAACAGGCAACGTTCCATTTGCTGCACTTGCCCACATTACATTTCAGCAAGGATAGGAAACCCTAAAGGAGGAAAACCACGACACGGATCCTTCTGCTCCCGTGCCTAGCCATACTCAGGCTTCCAGGTGTTCTTGTGAGAGCTTAAGGTATATTACAAAAGAAGTGATAAGTTTCTTAACCTGTCAAGAGGAGAGAACTCCTATGGTGTCTTCACTGTCAGAAATGGAAGAGTGTGTCTGGAGCACTCACTGCCTTTCATAGACTTTCAACGGCTTGCGATGCGAAGTTAGACACAGAACATGTCCTGAGGTATGTGATAGCCTTTCATACCCTTCAGAAGGGTCGACAGTCAGGATTTAGCTCCAGTTGTGCAGTTCTCCTTCTGACTCCCAGGAAGATGTAGTTCCCCTTCTCCCTGACTGGGGAAGCTATCCACTGAAGTACAGCAAAGCTGTATACAAACTAGGAAATTAACAAACAGAAACTATACTTAGTGACAATCACGACTGCATCAGGATATACACATCCAACCCACATCTTAAAAGCACAGAAATCAAGAGGGGAAAGACCACTGGTTTGCTGCTGCCTAGGCACTGCCGAGAACACACTCTGAAAGGCTTTCACTTCCACCTTGGGTAGGGGGAAAGAAAAATCCCCAAACCTGCTGTGCTTTAATAGGAGCTACACAAGACAGTTCAGCTCTGACTTCCACACGTTCTGCGTGTTGAAACAGTGCCTTAACGCTGCAGTTGACTCGGTTGTGTTGGAGTGCAAATCTAATGGTGATAGACAGGCTGCTGCCTTACACTGTAGGAAGGGCAGAGAAAGCCTTTGGAGTGTGCTACCAAACAGCATTGCAGGCAGTATGAAAGTGGAAATGAACAGAGAAATCCTTCCCGCTAACTTTACGTTTCAATACTTCAGAGTGGGTGGATGGAGGGAGTGTAACCCAATGCAATCTTTGACAACACTAAATATAGCTCTGTCTGTTAATATTGGCTGGGCAATTTACCAAAACACTTCATTTTCTTCTTGGGGTGCAGAAGGAATTGCTAGATTATGGTTTGAACATCACCCAAGCCCTTGAGTACTGTGTTCAATTTTTGGGCCCTTGCTACAAGGAAGATTTTGAGGTGCTGGAGCATGTCCAGAGAAGAGCAATGAAGCTGGGGAAGTGTCTGAAGAACAGCTCTTGTGAGGAGTGTCTGAGGGAAGTGGGGTTGTTTATTCTGGAGAAGAGGAGGCTGAGGGGAGACCTTCTTGCTCTCCACAGCTCCCTGAAAGGAGGCTGGAGCTAGGTGGGAGCGCTCTCTTCTCCCTAGTAGCAAGTGATAGGATGAGAGGGAATGGCCTCAAGTTGCACCAGGGGAGTTTAGGTTGTATATTAGAAGAAAGGTCTTGACTGAAAGGTCCTCAAACACTGGAACAAGCTCTCCCCAGGGAGATGGCTGAATCCCCATCCCTGGAGGTGTATCAGAGATGCAGAGATGTGGTGCTGAGGGACACAGTTTAACACCAGACTTGGTGGAGTTAGGTAACAGTTGGACTCAATGACCTTAAAGGTCTTTTCCAACCAAAACAATTTGATGATTCTACAGTATTGTAGCATCCCTGCTGCACAGGAGCAACAACTCACTAGTTAGACCAGCAATAATGCTGCTTTTACTATGCCAGGCAGACATCTGCTTTCCAGCTAACGACTGTGCATGCTGAAAATCCAGTTAATATCACAGAGACTAGAATAGATTTTGCCTCTAGAAGGAACTACTGTGCAGTTTGGAGGGACTGGGGAGAAAGGAAAAACAATTTACTTTGGACCTGCAGCTAGTACTTTAGAGAAACAAAAACAATAAACCCCCTCAATTCATGGATGAATTAAGCTCCTCCATGAACTAAGTTAAAAGAGCTATTTCTCCCAGATGGGAGTTATCCTTGGTCCTCACAGAGGGTTTTTCCCCTCAATTTCAGCAGATGACCCTCTTCACGAAACACTTCACCAAACAGCATTTGCTGACTTCAAGCACTGTTTCAAGATGTTTTCCAGCTCAAACATTTACAATGATTTCTGACACTGAGTAGGAGTCAACAGAAGTAATGCCTCAGAGAAGGCAGTTTGTGAGAATGAAGACCTAGCAGCTCTGGAGCTGGGAGTGGGTTTCATTGCACCTTGTAGCTCACGTGACATTCTCTAGCTTGAGACTAGAAACTACAGAATTAGAGCCTTCCTGAAATTTGTTCAATGTGTAAGGAGCCTTCCCTTTCAATGTGAGATCATCACTGCAATTACACCTGCAGTAGTCTGTTTTATGTCCAAGAAATTACCACTTTGAGATCTCTCATCAAGCAGGTAGGAAACATTCCCCAATGCACCTCACGTCACAACGTTCCTGTGAAGAGTCTCCTTCTGCGGTTCTAAGCCTCAGGACAGACACAACCTGCACAATGTCCTGACTAGCTGGATAGTTAGCTTCTGCTCACAATCACAAACATTTTTGTAACTCTCAGTGCACATTAAATAGAATAGAATAGAATCAACCAGGTGGGAGAAGACCTTTGAGATCATCCAGTCCAACCTATCACCCAACACCATCTAATCAACTAAACCATGGCACCAAGTGCCTCATCCAGGCTCTTCCTAACCACCTCCAGTGGTGGTGACTCCACCACCTCCCTGGGCAGCACATTCCAATGGCCAATCTCTCTTTCTATGAAGAAACTCTTCCTAACATTCAGCCTGAACCTCCCCTGGCACAGCTTGAGACTGTGTCCTCTTGTTCTGGTGCTGCTTGCCTGGGAGGAGAGACCAACCCCCACCTGGCTACAACCTCCCTTCAGGGAGTTGGAGACAGCAAGAAGGTCACCACTGAGCCTCCTCTTCTCCAGGCTGAGCAACCCCAGCTCCCTCAGCCTCTCCTCACAGGGCTGTGCTCCAGACCCCTCCCCAGCTTTGCTGCCCTTCTCTGGACACCTTCCAGCAACTCAAGCTCCTTCCTAACCTGAGGAGCCCAGAACTGGACACAGGACTCAAGCTGTGGCCTAACCAGTGCTGAGTACAGGGCACAATGACTTCCTTGCTTCTGCTGGCCACACTATTCCTGATGCAGGCCAGGATGCCATTTGCCCTCTTGGCCACCTGGGCACACTGCTGGCTCATGTTCAGCCTACTATCAACCACTACTGCCAGCTCCCTCTCTGCCTGGCTGCTCTCAGCCACTCTGACCCCAGCCTGTAGCTCTGCATGGGGTTGTTGTGGCCAATGTGTAGAACCTGGCACTTGGATGTGTTCAATCTCCTGCCCTTGGACTCTGCCCATCTGTCCAGCCTGTCCAGGTCCCTCTGCAGAGCTCTCCTACCCTCTAACAGATCAACTCCTGCCCCCAGCTTGGTGTCATCTGCAAATTTACTGATGATGGACTCAATCCCTTCATCCAGATCATCAATAAAGGTATTGAACAGGATGGGGCCCAGCACTGATCCTTGGGGCACACCACTGGTGCCTGGCTACCAGCTGGATGTGGCACCATTCACCACCACTCTCTGGGCTCAGCCCTCCAGCCAGTTCCTGCCAGACAACGCACTTAGGGCAGTGTGTGCTTCACCATGCAGCATGTGTGTGCTCTGTGTTTGAAGGCAGCTCACTCACTATGAATAGGGCCTGATTCTTAAAAGAGCTAGAGCTTTCACTTGGGAGAAGCTACTTCTCCCATTTTTTCCACTTGATTTGAGTAATGCATCGACACGCTCCCAGCCTTGCCTGTGACACAGCGTAAGGCAGCTGCCTGAAGCTGGATTCTGTTACTACTGCAAATGTTTGGGTGATTTGGTTGACTCTGTTTACTTCTTGGAGCAGGAATCCTGAGGAAGCAAGCTTCTACCCACACAAATGTAAGTATTTTTCCATGCTGTTTTTGCACTTCTAAAGAACCACCTGCTAGAAACCAAGATGCAATATTAACGGATCATAGCATTCATTTCCCTCTCCCTGCCTTCCCACCTCACTGCTCCTTATCACACAGCAAATCTAAGCTGTTCTCAGCAGAATGGTAGCTGACCTGAACTGGTGATAAGACACTCCTAAATCTGTTAAAACTCTTACACACACACAAGTTTGTGTACCTAATGACTTTGTTTAGCTACAGCAGGCCCATTCTGCTTTTACAAAGGAGAGATTATTTCATCCTTGTTTTCAAATGAATCTGTGACAATGATTTAGAGGACAGATGAATAGCAAGGTTATGACTCTGCACCTAAAGCCTTTTCCATCTCTGGGCAGTGGCTTATCAGGTGTAAGAGCACTCTGCAGACAAGGGTAGACACTTACTCCGTCACTTGAACAGCACAACATGGCACAGTGAAGCAAACACCTCTGCAGAAGTCAGAGAATTGAATACACTATTGAAATAGCTTTAGGTGCACTACAGTTTAAGTCACCTCTAGGACTTTTGACAATAGCATCTTCAGTAAGTCAAGATAAGAAAATAGTGAGCCTGGAGTTCTGAAAAAGTGATCTAATAAATTTTACTTTATACTCTCAGTTCTGATAATTATTTCACAACAACCCTATGCAGTGCTACAGGCTGGGGTCAGAGTGGCTGGAGAGCAGCCAGGCAGAAGGGGACCTGGGGGTACTGGTTGACAGTAAGCTGAAAATGAGCCAGCAGTGTGCCCAGGCAGCCAAGAAAGCCAATGGCATCCTGGCCTGCATCAGGAACAGTGTGGCCAGCAGGAGCAGGGAAGTCATTCTGCCCTGTACTCAGCACTGGTTAGGCCACACCTTGAGTCCTGGGTCCAGTTCTGAGCTCCTCAGTTTAAGAAGGACATTGAGACTCTTGAATGTGTCCAGAGAAGGGCAACAAAGCTGGGGAGGGGTCTGGAGCACAGCCCTGTGAGGAGAGGCTGAGGGAGCTGGGGTTGCTTAGCCTGGAGAAGAGGAGGCTCAGGGGAGACCTTCTTGCTGTCTCCAACTCCCTGAAGGGAGGTTGTAGCCAGGTTGGGATTGGTCTCTTCTCCCAGGCAACCAGCACCAGAACAAGAGGACACAGTCTCAAGCTGTGACAGGGGAGGTTTAGGCTGGAGGTGAGGAGAAAGTTCTTCCCAGCAAGAGACATTGGCCATTGGAATGTGCTGCCCAGGGAGGTGGTGGAGTCACCATCACTGGAGGTGTTCAAGAGAGGATTGGACATGGCACTTGGAGCCATGGTTTAGTTAGTCCTGAGGTGTTGGTAACAGGTTGGACTTGATGATCTCTGAGGTCTTGGCCAACCTTGTTTATTCTATGATTCTTTACAGAATGACTTGTAGGGATATCTGATTTTCTCAAGCTCTCATCTTTCCTAAGTCTGCCACACCCCTGTGCAACCTGAAGCACCTCTGTGACAGGCATGGTAAAAGCTAACAAAGTTAAGAAAATGTGTTGGGCTGAATTTTCCCCAGAAAGTAAGTTGAAGACTTCCCATGAAATGCAGCAATGGCTTTCTGGAGAGAAAACACTGCTCACCCCTATAGTAGCAGCATGGATAAAGCAGCCAAAAGATTCCTCAAGGCAAGAGAACCAAAGGCAAACCCATTTTTACCTTAGTTCAAGCAGTACTATCTCTGCTGCACTGCTAACTGGAGGGCAATTACTCCTGCTGATGCAGGAGACACAGTGGTACAGTTGATGGCTTTACACACCACTTGGTTAGAAATTCACATAATCCACAGGTTGAACACACAAGCCACAACACAAAGGTGGAATCAAAATTCTCAAAGCTCTACCAAGGTTAGATGCAGTAACTGTACCTTTCACTGCATCAGACAAACCCCACAACCCTCAGTGATAACACACAGATGGAGAAAGCCAGAGCAAATACAACTGCAGGAAGTCTTTTTGCTAGCAGCTACACTTCTAACTTAGTTGCATCCTTACACCAGACAAGAAGGACATACACAGCTTTTTACAAGCTCCTGCAAGTTTTCTGCTGAAAGAAAAGTTAGAATTTAATAGAAATAGAATAGAATAGAAAAGGAATAGAAATAGAATAGAAAAGAATAGAAAAGAAAAGAATAGAAATAGAATAGAAAAGAATAGAAATAGAATAGAAAAGAATAGAAATAGAATAGAAAAGAATAGAAATAGAAAAAGAAATAGGAATTAACCAGGTTGGATGAGAGCTTTAAGCTCATTGAGTCCAACCTATCACCCAACACTATCTATAGCCCTTGGGGCAAGAGTGTTGACCACTTCAGGGTAGTTCTGATCATACAGAAAGAATAATCCAGAGGCATAAGATTTAAGACTAGCAAGCACCAGGCTGCTCTCCAAGAAGGTAGGTATGGAGGACTCCTTGGCCACTTTCAGTGATGCACTGCAGCATTTGGTTTACTTTCTGAGAGGCACTGTTCCTGCCTCATTACTAGCAGCAAGTATTTCTGCTGTTTATAGACAGATCCTTTTGCTATTGCTCAAAGAACACATATCTACAACTGGGCTTCCAGGAATCCTTTGCCATCTCACAACATTCTGCATCCAGTGAGGGAGAAATACAACTTCAGAAGAACAACATTCTCCTCTTAGTGACTATCAAAGGCATGAAGCAAATTACTAAAGACAGCTTTTCTTGAGCTTGGGCTCATTTTGTCCTTCTCTAGCATGACCATCTCCCTCCCCTTACAATCTACTGATGATTATAAAATCAAAGAGTTAGAATATGAGACTGGGCCACTGGAACATTCTAATTACACAAAGAATCTATGACAAACTTCTGCTGATATGTAATTATGGGTAATTATGTGTATGCATACAAGTATGTCCTTTATCCACAAAACCCTCTGCACTGCTGATGTGTATGTCTTCTAGTTTGCAAGACACAGATTTCTATCACAGTTGAAAAGGTTACCTGGATCTGGGCTCTGTTTCCAGCTGTTATGTTTGATATTGTCCAGCATGCTTCCTTTTTGATGGATTCTTTTGGGCTGCTTAGCAAGTGCAGCAAACTCTGCAGGGCTGAACAGTTCAGAATTACCTGAACACAACAGAAAAAAAACAGTAATGAAAATGATATACAACCAACCCACAAAACCAACCAACCAACTGAAAACCCAAAGAAACCACATCTTAGAGGAAATTTAGAATAGAATAGAATTAACCAGGTTGGAAAAGACTTCAGAGATCATCAAGTGCAACCTATCACCCAACACCATCTAATCAACTAAACCATGGCATCAAGTGCCTCATCCAGGCTCCTCCTAAACACCTCCAGGGATGGTGACTCCACCACCTCCCTGGGCAGCACATTCCAATGGCCAATCTCTCTTGCCGGGAACAACTTCCTCCTCATCTGCAGCCTAAACCTCCCCTGGCACAGCTTGAGACTGTGTCCTCTTGTTCTGGTGCTGCTTGCCTGGGAGAAGAGACCAACCCCCACCTGGCTACAACCTCCCTTCAGGGAGTTGGAGACAGCAAGAAGGTCTCCCCTGAGCCTCCTCTTCTCCAGGCTAAGCAACACCAGCTCCCTCAGTCTCTCCTCACAGGGCTGTGCTCCAGATCCCTCCCCAGCTTTGCTGCCCTTCTCTGAACACATTCAAGTGTCTCAATGACCTTCTTAAACTGAGGGGCCCAGAACTGGACACAGGACTCAAGGTGTGGCCTAACCAATGCTGGGTACAGGGCACAATGACTTCCCTGCTCCTGCTGGCCACACTGTTCCTGATGCAGGCCAGGATGCCATTGGCCTTCTTGGCTGCCTGGGCACACTGCTGGCTCATGTTCAGCCTACTATCAACCACTACCCCCAGGTCCCTCTCTGCCTGGCTGCTCTCCAGCCACTCTGACCCCAGCCTGTAGCACTGCCTAGGGTTGTTGTGGCCAAAGTGTAGAACCTGGCACTTGGATGTGTTCAATCTCCTGCCCTTGGACTCTGCCCATCTGTCCAGCCTGTCCAGGTCCCTCTGCAGAGCTCTCCTACCCTCTAACAGATCAACTCCTGTCCCCAGCTTGGTGCCATCTGCAAATTTACTGCTGATGGACTCAATCCCCTCCTCCAGATCATCAATAAAGATATTGAACAGGATGGGGGACTATAATGTCTTCACAAGCTAAAAAGCATAGAACAGAATCACAGTGGTTGGCATAGACCTTTAAGAGCATCAAGTCTCACCATTACCTGCCTCTACCATGGCCATGGCTACACCACATCCTTGAGCACCATATCTAGATGGACTTTACATACACCCAGGAAAGAGGATTCAACCACTTCCCTGGGCATCTTGTGCCAGTCTTGGATATCCCTTTTGATACAGAAGTTTTTCCTAATGTCTAACCTCTGCTGGCATAACTCAATGCTATTTTCTCTTGTCCTATCAGTTGTAGCTTGTGAGAAGAGACCAACATTCACCTCCCTACAACCTCCTTTCGGGGAGTTGTAGAAAGTTATGGTTTCCCTTTAGCATCCTCTTCTCCAGATGAGACAACCCCAGCTCCCTCATCTGCTCCTAAGATTTTTTCTCAAGAACCTTCACCAGCTCTGTTGCCCTTCTCTGGAACTGCTAAAGCACTCTGATGTCTGTCTTGAGTCATCCCAGGAGATGACCACCAAAAGTTCAAAAACACCAAATGTAAACAAAGTTAAACATTCAGCAACATAAATGTTTCCAGGATTGCTAAGGAGCAAAACAACTCAATAGTTCACTAAGAGATTGTGTAATTGGTTTGCTTAGAAAAGACCTTTAAGATCATTGAGTCCAACCATTATCCAACTCCACCTGAAGTCTGATGTTCCTCAACACCACATCTCTGCCTCTTTTAAGCACCTCCAGGCATGGGGATTTAACCACCTTTCTGGGCTGTCAAGAAGTGTCCTCTATCAGCCAACCCAAACCTCTCCTGGTGCAACTTGAGGCCATTCCCTCTCATCCTATCAACTGTTACAAGGGGGAAAATGCCATTTTGCACCAGGCTCCAAGCTCCTTTCAGGGAACTGTAGGGTGAGGTGGTCTCCCCTCAGCCTCCCTTTCTCCACACTAAACAACCCCAGCTTCCTCAGCTGCTCCTCACAAGATCTGCCCTCCAGACCCTTCACCAGCTTCACTGCCTTTCTCTGGACACAACTTCAGCACTTCAAATGTTTTTCTTATAGTGAGCAGCTCAAAATAGAACACACTACTCAAGGCATGGCCTGACTGGTGCAGAGTCCAAGGGGACAACCACTTCCCTGGTCCTGCTGGTCACACTAGTGCTGATACAGGCCAGTACAACGTCGGCTTTCTAGGGAGGCTAAGAGTCAGTGAAGTTTTCAAAGCAGTAGATTTCTTTGAGCTTTTTTACTTCCTATTACCAACTGATCTTCACAAGAAGTTATCTGAATACACAAAGAAATAGGACAAAACTTTATCATAAGGTACAACAGCAGAAGCCTCTAACTGGAGCTTCTGCTCTGCATGTAAAAATAGATTCCCACTAGCTGTAAGTAAGACACTTATCAAAGGTATGGACCCTCTGCTCCAAGAGTTTAAAATTCAGAGGCAACTGCTGTCTCTTGAAAACCTACCAAGCAGCAGGGCCTCAGGGTGGTAACTGATTCCCCTTCCTGGGAGGTGTTTCAAAGATGCAGAAACCTGGCACGAGGGACCTGGTTTAGCACCAGAGGTGGCAGAGGTACAGCAGAGCCATACACACATCCCAGCTACAGCTGTGTAAGAATCACCAGCAGCTCAGCACTGCACAGCAGAACTGTGAAAACACCTACATGTTTTGAGCCAGCTGATGTCATCTACTTTCCTTTCAAACAGCATAAGAGCAAGAGGATTTGCTTATAGAATTAACCAGGCTGGAAAAGACCTCTGAGATCATCAAGTCCAACCTATCACCCAACACCATCTGATCAACTAAACCATGGCACCAAGTGCCTCATCCAGTCTCAAACTCCTCCAGTGATGGTGACTCCACCACCTCCCTGGGCAGCACATTCCAATGGCCAATCTCTCTTGCTGGGAAGAATTTCTTCCTAACCTCCAGCCTAAACCTCCCCTGGCACAGCTTGAGACTGTGTCCTCTTGTTCTGGTGCTGGGTGCCTGGGAGAAGAGACCAACCCCCACCTGGCTACAACCTCCCTTCAGGGAGTTGGAGACAGCAAGAAGGTCTCCCCTGAGCCTCCTCTTCTGCAGGCTAAGCAACCCCAGCTCCCTCAGCCTCTCCTCACAGGGCTGTGTTCCAAACCCCTCCCCAGCTTTGTTGCCCTTCTCTGGACACCTTCCAGCAACTCAACCTCTTTCCTAAACAGAGGGGCCCAGAACTGGACACAGGACTCAAGATGTGGCCTAACCAGTGCTGAGTACAGGGGCAGAATGACCTCCTTGTTCCTGCTGGCCACAACTAACAAAGATGAAGTACAGCCCAACACAAGGGAACAAGAATCCATACCTGGGTCTGGACGTCATCGCCTGTGACGATGTTCCCAACAGCTCGTAAGGCAGGAGATACAACTTTGTAGTCATTGTGCCTACAATTAACAAGGAAAGGCCTAAGTTTTAACCATCTTGAAGCACCTTCATCTTCACATCCTCAAGAGAGGAACATCCATCAGCCAGTGGACAGCTTCCCTGTTAATCCTGACTTATCTGAATCAAAGCACTCTTGGTTTTTAACCCTATGGTTTAACCCTTCCGAGGGTTTCTAAAGCTTTAAGCCTTCAGACAGCATCCATCAGCAGGAAAATAAAACACAGGATTGACAAAACACAAGTACTTCAGAATAGTGACATCCTTGTGAGGGAAAATTAATCAGCTTTAACTATGAAACATGCTACTTCAGGTGGCATGCACAAAGGCAGAGAGTGAGCCAGAGGAACACAGACAGGAACTGTGTGTTTAACCTCCACACCTTCTGTCATCATGTGCATCCTCCCATCAGCACTGTTAAATCAGAAGTGTGAAGGAAGGAATTTTCCTCTCAAATTAAAACACTGCCTTAATAGTAGTATTTTTTCTTCAATTTACATCACTGAAAACCATTATTTCTTCTTCTTCTTACATAACTGAATGCTCCACAGCCTTCCTTTAGCCTTGAAGAAATGGTTCTAAAAGAGGCCAGGCCCCCTGACCCCAGCTCCCACAGTTACACTTCGCTGCCCAAAGTACTCTTTCACAGTCCATGTACTATCTATTCTACTATTCACTAAATTGTACTACTGCTTACATTTCTATCTTTGATATCCTTCAGCAATTTCATTGTTAGGTAATTATAACATGGACTTCAGTAGCACAGAGAGCATTAAAAGCCTAGCATGGATGGGGTTGCAAGGCATCTTAAAAGTCATCAACTTCCATTTCCAACACATGCCCTCCTCCCCTGCACGGAGGGTTCTACCTTCCACTAGATCAGGTTGCTCAAAGCTGCATGCAAGCTGGCCTCAAACCCTTCCAGGGGCAGGGCATTCACAACCCCTCCAGGCAATCTGTTACCATTTCCTGAATCTACTCTCTTTAAACCTGAAGCTATCACCTCTTGTCCTGTCATTACATGTCACTGTAAAAGTCCCTCTCCAGCTATCCCTGCAGCCTCCTTCAAATACTGGAAGGCTGCTATAAAGTGTCCCTGGAGCCTTCTCTTCCCCAGGCTGAACAACCCCACCTCTCTCAGCCCGTGTTCATAAGAGAGGTGCTCCAGCCCTCTGATCACGGCTCTCCTCTGGACTTGCTTCAACAGTCTCATATCCTTCTTAAGTTGATGTCCCCAGAGCTGAATACAGTACTCTAGGTGGGGTCTCACAGCAGTGGAGGAGAGAAGGAGAATCACCTCCCTTGATCTGATGGACATCCTTGTTTTGACACAGCTCATGATATGGTTGGCTCTTTGGGCTCCAAGCACACACTCTCAACTCAAGCTGAGCTTCCTCCCAGCCAGCAACCCCAAATCTTTCTCCTCAGGACTGCTCTCAGTCCACTCAATGCCCAGCACATTTTTGTGCTTGGAATTGCCCTGACCTCCCCCTCTGCCTTCTACAACTTGGGCAGGGTAGCTAGAGCAACTGATGGTGAAGACTGAGGCAAAAAAGTCTCATGGAGTACCTTGGTCTTCTTCATGTTCTAGGTAATAAACTCTTCCTTTTTCTTCCAGAGAGGCCCCACCTTCCTTTTATACCTAGCATTCTATAGGTACAGAAACTTGCCTTGCTGCCCTTGGCATGGCTGGCCAGATTTGATACTCTCAGGGCTCTAGCTTTCCTAATTCGATCCCTGGGTACTTGGACAATTCCTCTGTACTCTCTCAGGCTATCTGTCCTCTCTTCCACCCTCTGGAGGCTTCCTTTTTATGTGTGAGTTTGTCCAGGAGCTCCTTGTTTGTGTTATCTAACTAAACTTCCTATTGCTGGAACCTTGAATTTAGGGAAAACAGTGAATTTGCTCCAGAGACATTTCTTACATCAGCAATTCCACAAGTCTTCTGCAGACCCCTGCATCAATCACAGCCTGGATTTTATCATTGGGGCCATCAGACAAATAGGACAAAGCCCAGCAGGCATCAGCTAATACATCCGTGTCATTGACAAAAAGCAGCCAGGAGAGCACATTTAGACAAGGTGAAACCTGCAAGACATTAAGAGAAGATACATTACACTGGGTGATTAAAAGAGCCAGAAGATCTATTAACATGTCAGTTCATTTTGTTATGTGACATTGTAGGACTAGGCAATAACAAGGACTAGACAAAACATCCCAAGGTTGAATACTCAGAAACTTTAAGACCTAGGCAGAACTTCTGTGCAGGGCTCTGTAGCTACACAAGAGGAACACAGCAGCAGAAAAGCACTGTGAGAAGTCTTCAGCCTCTACAGACCAATGCCTGGCAACTTGAAGTCATACTTGTCTGCTAAGATGTGCAGCCAAAACGTGCAGAGCTTTGTTCTGCTCCGAAACTGTCACCTCCAGTACAAGAGCAGCCACAAAACTGGAGGGCAGCCATGTTAAAATGGTGGGTGTGGATCTCTGCCCAAAGAACTAAATATATTCAAAACCTTCATCTGTGAGAAGCCCATATGTTATTTCAGAAAAATTCTGAATTATTTCTGCTATATAGAATAGAATAGAATAGAATAGAATAGAATAGAATAGAATAGAATAGAATAGAAAAAAACAGGTTGGAAGAGACCTCTGAGATCATCGAGTCCAACCTATCACCCAACACTATCTAATCAACTAAACCATGGCAACAAGTGCCTCATCCAGGCTCTTCCTAAACACCTCCAGGGATGGTGACTCCACCACCTCCCTGGGCAGCATATCCCAATGGCCAATCTCTCTTTCTGAGAAGAACTTCTTCCTAACTTCCAGCCTAAACTTCCCCTGGCACAGCTTGAGACTGTGTCCTCTTGTTCTGCTGCTGGTTGCCTGGGCGAAGAGACCAGCCCCCACCTGGCCACAACTTCCCTCCCCTCTCATTGCTTATTTGGCTACTACCACATTTCCTTTCCAACAGCTCTTACCTTGGCAAAATCTGGAGGAGGATTTTTCCCTCTGCAGAGGTTGGACAGAGCCCATACAGCGTTTCGGGTCATAGTGAGACGGTTCTGTTTTGAGAGCAATCTAAAACAGCAAACAAAACAACTGTAACTCTGGCTTTTGCAAAATGTCTGCTCCAGAAGACACAGGCAGCCCAATGATCCAATGCAGTGGCATACTGATGCCTTCACGAGGTCTGCATGCCTAAACAGCCCTCTCACATTGGCGTTATCGCACCGACGAAAGCTGTGTCAGCTGTGGGATCAAACCTAGCACTGGCAAAGTTGTCTGTGGAGTTGGTTAATTAAGTCAAACACAATGTGAAGCCTCCAAACAAAGCTTTTTTCCTGACAACTTAGAAATCACAGACTGGTAGGAGTTGGAAGGGACCTCTGATGAACACCCAGTCCAACCCCTCTGTTAAAGGAAGTTCTCCTAGATCAGGCTACACAGAAACATGTCTAGACTGGTTCTGAAAGTCTCCAGAAGAGAAAACTCCACAACCTTAAGTTCAAGTGGTACCTCCTGTGTTCTAGTTTGTGCCTTACCCTATCACTGGACACCACTGAAAGTAGTTTGGTCCCATCCTCTTGGTCTCCACCCTTTATACACTGATAAGCATAAAGAAGATCCCCTCTCTGTCTGCTCTTCTCCAGGCTAAAGAACTCCAGATCTCTCAGCTTCTCCTCATAAGAGAGATGCTCCAGTCCCCTGAGCATTTTCATGGTCCTCCACTGGACTCTCCAGTAGGTCTCAGTCTCTCTTGAACTGGGGAGCCCAGAACTGGACACAGTACTCCCTATGTGGTCTCAGCCATGCAGAGCAGTGGAGGAAGGGAGCCTGTCCATTTACAGTGGCAAAAGCCTTGCTGAAGCTGAGGCAGACAACACCCACTGCTCTCTCCTCACCTACCCAGCTGGCCACACCATCAGAGAAGGCTGTCGTCAATCCATGCTGACTACTCCTCATAATCAAGGACTAGCTATAGTGGTCCTTGGCCTTGGAGGAATGCAGTAAGGTAAGACAACTTTAACAACTCAGTTTCTTTTTCTCCCAGCCACCCCAGACTCTAACAATGCTTTCATGAGAGCAGCGGAGAGCTTAATCGCTGCCGACGGTTTGTGAAGGACAGACGGACTAATCCCAATTTGGGTACGAGAGATGGTGTCACTGTTTCAGCAATACATGGTCCTTCAGCAGAGGGCCATCAAGATCATTAGCAGACTAGAGAAATGACACAATGGGAGAGCTAGAGACCTGGATTTGATCAGCCTCAGGAGATTGTGTAAGGGTAGGTACAACTACTGTCTTCAATAGTTTAATAGGTGGCTATAGGAAAGAGGAAGCCAGGATCTTTCCCAAAGGTATGCAGTGACCCGACAAGCAGCAATTGTCACAAGGTAAAACACAGAAAATAGTGACTAGGTATTAGAACACTGTATTTCCCCATGCTAAGGTCAAATACTGCAACAGGTTGCCCCAGGTGGTTACAGCATCTACCTCTGATGTTCCCAATTTGACTGGTTACATAGCTGAGCAATCTAATCTGATCTTACCTGCTACGAAGAAAGGCTCTGGCTGGATGACCTCCAGAGGTGCCTTTCAACTTACATTATTCTAGATCCCTGTAATAGGCCCAGGCAACCACCCACTCTGAAGAATAAAATAGTTCAGCTTAGCTGCTCCTAAAACATGTTTCCATTTCAGCTCCAGCACAAAAGCAGTTCAGGAGCTCCCAGGAAAATGTCTCATTAGTCCACAACAAAACCAAACAGACAAATAAAATCCCTGTTGCTCTTCCATGCAGAAAACAAACTTTGGTTTTACCAGAAACTCAAGTAAAATTCAGTAAAATATATTAAAATCAGACTTACTGCAATAAAGGGGGCAGGATATTACAGTCCAATACATAGTCTCTGCACATAGTGCTGTCTCCAGCAATGTTGCCAAGAGCCCACACTGCCTGCAAGGGAAAAGAGGAGAATGGCAATTGCTTTTATTCTCACAACTGAACCAGTCTAGCATGTGTATCAGAGTGGGAGATGCCCTCTTCTCACTGTCACCTACCAGACAACATACAGAAGGGGAATGCATTCTGGCTGAGTATTACATGTGTACACCTGAAATCAATGTTTGGCTCAGGAATACTTACACAGCCTCAAGAGGAATAGCAAAACATCCAAGAGGTTATGTCTCCAAAGACTGCAGGCAGACATAACCTTGATCTGTCCGCAATATAAGAGATGAGCTTATCTCCTCAGCTTTAGTAACACACTAATCCTGCTCTCCTTGTCACAACTAGTTCAAGCCCAGATGTTCAAGCAGTTTTCACCTAGCTGTGACAGGTTAGGCTGTGCCTTTAAGAAAAGGAGAGCTGCAGAATTCTCCAGCTGAATGTTTGGGTGTCAAAAGGAAAACAAAGATTAATTCTAACCGAATTTCATTGGTCAGATGTGAGATAGCAAATATCTCACATTGTTTTGTCTCACTCACTCCAGCTTCAGTCTGACTTTTTGCTTCTTGGCCATAGAGCATGCAACTGAGCCTGGACTAGACTAGGCTAGACTAGACTAGAATAGAATTAACCAGGTTGGAAGAGATCTTCAAGATCATCACATCCAACCTATCAACCAATCCAACCCACCTAATCAACTAAACCATGACACCAAGCACCCCATCAAGTCTCCTCCTAAACACCTCCAGTGATGGTGACTCCACCACCTCCCTGAGCAGCACATTCCAATGGGCAATCTCTCTACGAAGAATTAATAATAATTACTTAGGAATAATTCATCAACTTCTTCATCAGAGTCACAGAAAGGTAGGGGTTGGAAGAGACCTCCAGAGATCATCTAGTCCAACCCCTTCTGCTAAAGCAGGTTCACGTAGAGCAGGTTGTATAAGAATGCTTGCAGGTGGGTTTTGAAATCTACAGAGGAGATTCCACATCTCTCTGGGCAGCCTAGTCCAGTGCTCAGGCACTCTCACAGCAAAGAAGGTTTTCCTTATGTTTGAGTGAAACCTCCTGTGTTCTGCTTTGTGTCCCTCTCCTGTCACTGGCTAGCAATGAAAAGGGTCTGGCCCCATCCTGTTCACCTCAGGCCTTTAGGTGATAGGTTGGACTTGATGATCTTTGAGGTCTCTTCCAACCTTGGTGATTCTGTGATGGAGTCACCATCACTGGAGGTGTTTAGGAAGAGCCTGGATGAGGCACTGGGTGCCATGGTTTAGTTGATCAGATGGTGTTGGGTGATAGGTTGGACTCAGTGACCTCTGTGGTCTTTTCCAACCTGGTTAATTCTATTCTATTCTATGCAAAGTTCTATTCTATTCTAAAGTGTTGATAAGACCCCCTCACAGTTTGTT
This sequence comes from Dryobates pubescens, assembly GCF_014839835.1. Lineage (NCBI taxonomy): Eukaryota > Metazoa > Chordata > Aves > Piciformes > Picidae > Dryobates > Dryobates pubescens. Next base: position 42,299,589 of record NC_071619.1, read on the forward strand.
CTTCTCCAGGCTAAACAGCCCCAGGTCTTTCAGCCTCTCCTCACAGGGCTGTGCTCCAGACCCACTCCTCAGCCTCATAAGAGAGAGGCTCCAGCTCCCTCAGCAGCTTCATGGTCCTCCATTGGACTCTCTCCAGTAGTTCACTGTCACTCTTGAACTGGGGAGCCCAGAACTGGACACAATACACCAAGTAAGGCCTCAGAAGGGCTGAGCAGAGAGGGAGGACAACCACCCTCAACCTGTTGGTTACACTCTTGTTCATGCATCCCAGAATACTGCTCACTGAATGGCAGCACAGCCTGATGGGGGTCTCAGCCACTCCTCTCAGCTGTGTATCATTAACCACATTGATCATGGACAGCAACTGGGTTTATCTTCAGTTGAAAACTATGTATTTATTTGCAGAACAATGTGTTATAACTATTTCTTTAACTGAATGTAAATAAGTTCCCCACATAAAAAATCTTTTCTGCTTGGTAAACACCTTTAAGAACAAACCCAACCATTATCCAGCATAGTTTCCCTTCTGTATCTCTCCTTGAAATGAATAAATTTCTGTTTAAAATAAATAAATAAATGGGCAGAACAAGCCAAGTGAGCTTCAGGAGATTCTCAGATAATCTGAAATGAACTTCCTTATCAATGTGTCAATTGATTTCTTGCATTAGATTTCTAATGGAACATTAGAATAGAATAGAACAGAACAGAATAGAACTAACCAACTTGGAAAAGACCTTTGAGATCATCAAGTCCAACCTCTCACCCAACACCATCTGATCAACTAAACCATGGCACCAAGTGCCTCATCCAGTCTCCTCCTAAACACCTCCAGTGATGGTGACTCCACCACCTCCCTGGGCATCCCAATGGCCAATCTCTCTGTCTGTGAAGAACTTCTTCCTAACATCCAGCCTGAACCTCCCCTGGCACAGCTTGAGTTTGTGTCCTCTTGTTCTGGTGCTGCTTACCTGGGAGAAGAGACCAACCCCCACCTGGCTACAACCTCCCTTCAGGGAGTTGGAGACAGCAAGAAGGTCTCCCCTGAGCCTCCTCTTCTCCAGGCTAAGCAACCCCAGCTCCCTCAGCCTCTCCTCACAGGGCTGTGCTCCAGACCCCTCCCCAGCTTTGTTGCCCTTCTCTGGACACCTTCCAGCAACTCAACATCTTTCCTAAGCTGAGAGGCCCAGAACTGGACACAGGACTCAAGCTGTGGCCTAACCAGTGCAGTGTACAGGGGCAGAATGACCTCCCTGCTCCTGCTGGCCACACTGTTCCTGATGCAGGCCAGGATGCCATTGGCCTTCTTGGCCACCTGGGCACACTGCTGGCTCATGTTCAGCCTACGATCCACCAGCACCCCCAGGTCCCTCTCTGCCTGGCTGCTCTCAGCCACTCTGACCCCAGCCTGTAGCACTGCATGGGGTTGCTGTGGCCAGTGTGCAGAACCTGGCACTTGGATGTGTTCAGTCTCCTGCCCTTGGACTCTGCCCATCTGTCCAGCCTGTCCAGGTCCCTCTGCAGAGCCTCTCTACCCTCCAGCAGATCAACTCCTGCCCCCAGCTTGGTGTCATCTGCACATTTACTGCTGATGGACTCAATCCCGTCCTCCAGATCATCCATAAAGATACTGAACAGGATAGGGCACATTTTTAAGAAGCACCAAAAGCACTAGACAATCCTGCAGAATTAGTAGGAGCTAAACTCAGATGTGTAACAACATTTAGATCCAGCTGTCAGCTAGCTGGAAACAAAATTAAAAATCTCCTCTTCTCTACCAGGGGAGGTTCAGGCTGGATGTTAGGAAGCTCTTCATAGAGAGATTGGCCATTGGAATGTGCTGCCCAGGGAGGTGGTGGAGTCACCATCACTGGAGGTGTTTAGCAAGAGACTGGCTGAGGCACTTGGTGCCATGGTTTAGTTGATTAGATGGTGTTGGGTGATAGGTTGGACTTGATGATCTCAGAGGTCTTTTCCAACCTGGTTAGTTCTGTATTCTGAACACCATAAACAGATCAATTGTTAGTCTATAAACTGCAAGTTGTTAAAGGGAGTAAAACACTATTCTGGTGAAGGATTTTTTCCCCTCCTGGTTTCCAGGCTTCTGCTGTCAGAGACAGGTCAGCAGGCTATACTCATGTTTGCTGTGAAACAGCACAGCCCTTACTATGTGATGTTCACCCCCAAAACTGATCTTAAGCATGAAAACTTATTTTTCATTCCAACTCTTTATTGTTTTACAACTGTTGTGACCCCAGTCTGCCTGGAATAAACATATTGGGTCTGGCAGCCTCACGGACTCAGAAATGAGAAGAGAGCTACTGGAGAAGCTGAGCTGAAGAGACTGAACGCCTCCTGCACAATGCCATTTGTGTTGTAAGTGGGAGAAGCCACACTCATTGCTCCTTGCCTGAGAAATGAGCCAAAGATTTCAGATGGCTCTAAGTAAAGCTGTACATTGACAAAAACAATGTCTAGAGGTAACAGAGGTCAGAATTTGCAGCAACTTTCTTTGATTGAACATGGGGATGCCTTTGTCTGAAGACACAAATTCCCTGCCTGGACATTCTTACACCCATTAAAACATCCCTGGAAGCCACATTTAACTTGCCTGTGGACACAGTTTCTGCCATTACAGCAGTATCTATTTTTAGGGTTGACAACAGTGATAATCACTTAATCCAAGAATCCATTCTGGCCCTGAGTGACAGGCTGGGTTTGCAACAGCAAATCTCAGAAAGCCTGACCAGAGAGGTCCAACAGCACATCTACACTGCTATTCCCCCTCTTGGATTTCCTACAGCAAGAGGAGTTTGTCAGAGTACTGTGCTATCACTGAAGCCTGTAAGAGAGGAAGCTGCAAGGAATCCCTGCAATGCTGATGACTGACAGCACCCAGGATGCAAAGACACTCAAATAGCCTTAGAGAAACAGGCAAGGTTTCGTTCAACAAGATGCCTTCCCTGAAGGGATTACCTTAGCTTTCCAGTGAAGTCAAGACCATGAGTCAAGCTTATTTAAACTCCTCTCATCAGGCATCACTATAAATACAAAGCTCTGTCATGGTTCCCAGGGATGACTGTTGAACAATAACAGGTGGCCTCAGGGTCTGCTGGTATGACTAACAGCCCACTGTTTACATTGCTGCTTTTAAGCATGCCTCAACATGTACATGGTTTAGCTTGCCCTTTTAGCTTCATTCTACACACCATGAATGTTTTATGCTGTTTTCTGGATAGGTGCAAAGGCAAAAGGCTGCCCAGGGAGGTGGCTGAGTCACCATCACTGGAAGTGAATCATAGAATCAGTAAGGTTGGAAAAAACCTCAGAGATCATCAAGTCCAACCTGTCACCCAACACCTCAGGACTACTGAACCATGGCACCAAGTGCCACATCCAGTCCCTTTTTGAACACTTCCAGGGATGGTGACTCCACCACCTCCCTGGGCAGCACATTCCAATGGCTAACAACTCTCTCTGGGAAGAACTTTCTCCTCACCTCCAGCCTAAACTTCCCCTGGCACAGCTTCAGACTGTGTCCTCTTGTTCTGCTGCTGCTTGCCTGGGAGAAGAGACCAACCCCCACCTGGCTACAACCTCCCTTCAGGTAGTTGTGGACAGCAATGAGGTCTCCCCTGAGCTTCCTCTTCTCCAGGCTAAGCAACCCCAGCTCCCTCAGCCTCTCCTCACAGGGCTGTGCTCCAGACCCCTCCCCAGCTTTGTTGCCCTTCTCTGGACACATTCAAGAGTCTCAATGTCCTTCCTAAACTGAGGGCCCCAGAACTGGACACAGGACTCAAGGTGTGGCCTAACCAGTGCTGAGTACAGGGGCACAATGACCTCCCTGCTCCTGCTGGCCACACTGTTCCTGATGCAGGCCAGGATGCCATTGGCCTTCTTGGCCACCTGGGCACACTGCTGGCTCATGTTCAGCCTACTATCAACCAGTACCCCCAGGGCCCTTTGTGTTTGTCTGCTCTCTAGCCACTCCAAACCCTTGCCTTTAGCATGGGATGAAGAATAGCCTGGATGAGGCCCTTGGTGCCATGGTTTAGTTGATCAGATGGTGTTGGGTGATCGGTTGGACTTGATGATCTCAAAGGACTTTTCCAACCTGGTCAATTCTATTCTATTCCATTTCAGTTTATTACATCCAAAAAATAAATGGCTTTAAAAAAATTCCATTTCAGTATTTTCCAAGATCTCCACCCAGTCCTGAGGATGAAAACCTGTACATTTTAAGAATGGTAGTCTAATAGTCACTAGGGACTGCCACAGGTCTCCTGTTTGTTTTACTCTTCATTACACTCCAGTGGTTTGTCATGCTGTTCTATACAACTACAGCAGCCAGTAACAGCAAAGTGCAAGTTTTGCAGGGTACTGTTGAGCCACATAATGCCTTCTGTCAACATTCTGACAACTCTTCACTTGTCCCTGGATTCTGAAGGCTCTCAGCCTCTACTTCATTAGGCCTGTGGACACAACAACCAAGTTCTAAACCAATCACCACCAGTGTATGGAGTCTGTGCCATTTAATGAAGAAACACTATATACAGTGAAAATCAACAGTTTCTCTGCTTTTGGCTGCTGACTTGGGAAATGGATCTAATGCTGGGATGAAGACAGTGAATATTAGCTTGCATACCAGTGTGACTGGGTAAGTGGACACAAGAAGGCCAGATTCCTAGGAGATGACTTCTACTCCTGCTCCAGTACACAAAACACTTCTCCTTCAGTGGCTGGACTACCTTATTTAGAATAGAATAGACCAGGTTGGAAGAGACCTTTGAGATCATCAAGTCCAACCTATCATCCAACACCATCTAATCAACTAAACCATGGCATAAAGCACCCGATCAGGTCTCCTCCTAAACACCTCCAGTGATGGTGACTCCACCACCTCCCTGGGCAGCACATTCCAATGGCCAATCTCTCTTGCTGGGAAGAACTTTCTCCTCACCTCCAGCCTGAACCTCCCTGGCACAGCTTGAGACTGTGTCCTCTTGTTCTGGTGCTGCTTGCCTGGGAGAGGAGACCAACCCCCACCTGTCTACAACCTCCCTTCAGGTAGTTGTAGACATCAATGAGGTCTCCCCTGAGCCTCCTCCAGGCTAAGCAACCCCAGCTCCCTCAGCCTCTCCTCACAGGGCTGTGCTCAAGGCCTCTCCCCAGCCTCGCTGCCCTTCTCTGGACACATTCAAGTGTCTCAATGTCCTTCTTAGAGGGGCCCAGAACTGGACACAGTACTCAAGGTGATGCAGCCCAGGATGCCACTGGCCTTCTTGGCCAGGAGGGCACATTGCTGGCTCTTGGGAAATTTATCCACCAGTACTCTCAGGTCCTTCTCCACAAAGGTGGTCAACCTCTAACCTGTACTGGTGCAGAAGGTTATTCCTTCCCCAGGTGCAGGACTTTACACTTGCCCTTTTTGAACTTGATGAGATTCCCCTCTGCCCAGCTCTCCAGTCCATCCACGTCTCCCTGAATGTCAGCAGAGCCTGAGGGTGTGTCAGCCACTCCTCCCAGTTATGCTAACAATAGGAGACTGGGAGGAGTGGTGGACACACCCTCAGGCTCTGCTGCCATTCAAGATGATCTGGACAGACTGGAGTGCTAGGCAGAAGGGAATCTTGAGTAGAGGTGGTACACTGAGCTAGCTCAAGAAAGAAAGGCAAGTTACACACAGCAATTCTACTGACAAGTGCAAGGTCAGACATCTAAGAACAGAGAGGTCCCAGCTACAGGATGGGGAACTGCACCATGGAAGTCAATGACTCTGGAAAGAGCAATGGATCATGCTGGATAATCAGCTTATCCCGAGCTTGGAGCCAGCGTCTGTGGCAAAGAGATTCCAAGGACATCTTGGAATGTACAGATTAAAGTATCAAGGAAAAATTAAAATTAGGTGCCAGCATCTGTGCAAACAGCACTGCTGGGAGAGTGACACTGGAACACCCAAACCTTTTGATTGATCCAGCACCACAAAGAGATACTGAAACAAAGAAACGTTCAGAAAAGGGTCACCAAACCCACAGCAACCATCACAGAAGCACTGTCATAATGAGCATTGAGAGCTTACTTTCATTTTCTCTAGGAAAGCTTAAGCTACATTCTGCTACGTAGCTAAAGGGGGAAAAAAGAGAGCTTGCTGAGTACCAGTGAAACAACAGCAAATAGAATAGAATCACAGAATCACAGAAACACCAAGTTTGGAAGAGACCTCAAAGATCATCAAGTCCAACCTGTCACCACAGACCTCATGACTAAACCATGGCACCAAGTGCCACGTCCATCCCCTCTTGAACACCTCCAGGGAGAGGGACTCCACCACCTCCCTGGGCAGAACATTCCAACAGCTAACAACTCTCTCTGTGAAGAACTTTCTCCTCACCTCCAGCCTAAACTTCCCCTGGCACAGCTTGAGACTGCGTAAAGCAGGTTGGAAGAGACCTTCGAGATCATCACATCCAACCTATCACCCAACACCACCTAATCAACTAAACCATGGCCCCAAGCACTGACACACTGAATTTAGGGAGCAGAACCTCAAGCAACGCTCAGCTGATAGAAGGGAATGTTTTAGCCCTTGTGGGCCACAAACCTTGGGAAAAAACTGCAATTATATAGAGGGAAAAAAAAGCATTTAGCTGATTACCAACGGCCACTGTGACTCAGGGAAGCCACACAACGACCTGAGAGTAAGAGCTGGTAAACATTGCCAGAGAGTCTTTTGTCTTCTCTCTGAACTTAGATAAGAGATGCTTGATCGTTTGCCTTTTGTCTAACACCATTGGCATGGCATTTAACAAGTCCAAGTGCCAGGTGCTGCACTTTGGCCATGGCAACCCCATGCAGAGCTACAGGCTGGGGGCAGAGTGGCTGAGAGCTGCCAAACAGAGAGGGACCTGGGGGTGCTGATTGACAGCCTCCTAAACATGAGCCAGCAGTGTGCCCAGGTGGCCAAGAGGGCCAATGGCATCCTGGCCTGTATTAGGAATAGTGTGGCCAGCAGGAGCAGGGAGGTCATTGTGCCCCTGGACTCTGCATTGGTTAGGCCACACCTTGAGTCCTGTGTCCAGTTCTGGGCCCCTCAGTTTAGGAAGAATATTGAGACACTTGAACGTGTCCAGAGAAGGGCAACAAGGCTGGGGAGAGGCCTTGAGCACAGCCCTGTGAGGAGAGGCTGAGGGAGCTGGGGTTGCTTAGCCTGGAGAAGAGAAGGATCAGGGATGACCTCATTGCCCTCTACAACTACCTGAAAGGTGGTTGTAGACAGGAAGGGGTTGGTCTCTTCTCCCAGGCAAGCAGCAGCAGAACAAGAGGACACAGTCTCAAGCTGTGCCAGGGGAGGTTTAGACTCGAGGTGAGGAGAAAGTTCTTCACCGAGCGAGTCGTTCGTCATTGGGATGTGCTGCCCAGGGAGGTGGTGGAGTCACCGTCCCTGGAGGTGTTCAAGGGGAGATTGGACGTGGCACTTGGTGCCATGGTCTAGTCATGAGGTCTGTTGGGACAGGTTGGACTTGATGCTCCTTGGGGTCTCTTCCAACCTTAGTTATACTGTGATACTGTGTGATACCTGCCTGGGCCTAGCTCAGGGATGTGTTCCCTGGCATTTCCTCGGCAGCCAATCACGAGTCGGTAACTGTCACACAGACACATCTGATTACCAATCACAAGTGGCTTTTGATTATGTTAGCCTATATAAAGAAAAGACTTTGTACAATAAAGTAGACACTTTGCTTGCATCAAGCTTTGTCTCCATCTCTCAATTGCAGTAAAGCACCCTGTCAAGTCTCCTCTTGAACACCACCGGTGGTGGTGACTCCACCACCTCCCTGGGCAGCACATTCCAATGGCCATTCTCTCTGTGTAGAATTTCTTCCTAACATCCAGCCTAAACCTCCCCTGGCACAGCTTGAGACTGTGTCCTCTTGTTCTGGTGCTGCTTGCCTGGGAGAAGAGACCAACCCCCTTCTGGCTACAGCCTCCTTCAGGGAGTTGGAGACAGCAAGTCTCCAGTCTTCTCCAGTCTAAGCAACCCCAGCTCCCTCAGCCTCTCCTCACAGGGCTGGCCACACTGTTCCTGATGCAGGCCAGGATGCCATTGGCCCTGCTGGCCACCTGAGCACACCGCTGGCTCATGTTCAGCCTACTGTCAATCAGTACCCCCAGGTCCCTTTCTGCCTGGCTGCTCTCCAGCCACTCTGACCCCAGCCTGCAGCACTGCCTGGGGTTGTTGTGGCCAATGTATAGAACCTGGCACTTGGATGTGTTCAATCTCATGCCCTTGGACTCTGCCCATCTGTCCAGTCTGGCAAGGTCCCTCAGCAAATACCTAGACTCAAAGCTAGTCAAATTTGTACAGTAAAGGTACACACTTTTGAGTTAAGTATTAAGGCTAACTGAAACTCTGTTTGTTAGCACAATTAATATTTCATCACCTCAAGCCTTCCAAGCGAGATTATCTGCCTGAAATACATCATTGTTCAAACAAGGCATGGACCTCGTGAGAATGCCTGACTCAAATGCTTGATCTGTGCTTTACACTGATCCCTTTGGGCCTGAAAGAACATTCACCTGCCCTGTAAGGAACTTGGAGAGCAAACTATAATCTTCTCTGTAGAGAATAAACTCTAATTTACACTCATGTTTTATCTGCAGGAGAAACAAGCATGAACTTTGCATAGAATAGAATAGAATTAACCAGGTTGGAAAAGACCACAGAGGTCATTGAGTATCACCCAACACCATCTAATCAACTAAACCATGGCACCCAGCGCCTCATCCAGGCTCTTCCTAAACCCCTCCAGTGATGGTGACTCCACCACAGAATCACAGAATCACCAAGGTTGGAAGAGACCTCAAAGATCATCAAGTCCAACCTATCACCCAGCACCTCATGACTAGACCATGGCACCAAGTGCCACATCCAGTCCCCTCTTGAACACCTCCTGGGATGGTGACTCCACCACCTCCCTGGGCAGCACATTCCAATGGCCATTCTCTCAGTGTAGAATTTCTTCCTAACATCCATCCTAAACCTCCCCTGGCACAGCTTGAGACTGTGTCCTCTTGTTCTGGTGCTGCTTGCCTGGGAGAAGAGACCAACCCCCACCTGGCTACAACCTCCCTTCAGGTAGCTGTAGAGAGCAAGAAGGTCTCCCCTGAGCCTCCTCTTCTCCAGGCTAAGCAACCCCAGCTCCCTCAACTCCATCTCTCAAGCAGTATTTTTAACAAGGCTTCTTGAATTCTTCAAGATACAGACAAATATTAACCCAGCATTACCCCAGCAGCTGGGGTTAAATACACCATTCACAGAAACCTGCCTGGCTATCTTAGCACACACTAGGTGGAAAGATCTGTTGTGCAAAACTGTCACACACTGTATTATCACCTTGCTTACATGATAGCCTTGCTCCTAGCTAGGGAACTGATTAAACAACCTCACAGCAAAGCAGAACAAACTAACCCAAACCAACAATCCCCCAAACCCCAGCCCCCAAAACAACACAAAAGCTCCAACACCATTCTTAGTCTTTACCTGCTCCTGTACATCTTCAAACTCTGAGCTGAGCAGCTCTATGAAGATGGGGACAGCTCCTGCTTGGATCACTATTCGAGTCTGAAGGGAATTTCCAGAGGCAATGTTTGTCAGCACCCACGCAGCTTCAAACTGCAAAAGAAAACACAACAAGAATTTAGTAGGGGCCTCTCTGCCACAACACAGGAGAAGAAAAAAACGTCCTTCAGAGGCAGAAATAACCAGTGAAGGGACAGTATGAGATATCACTGACTAATGTAGAATGATTTACAAAGTAAGAATCATAATCATGGAATTAAAAATCATAGAATCAATAAGGTTGGAAAAGACTTCAGAGATCATCAAGTCCAACCTGTTACCCAACACCTCATGACTAACTAAACCATGGCACTAAGTGCCACATCCAATCCCCTCTTGAACACCTCCGGGGATGGTGACTCCACCACCTCCCTGGGCAGCACATTCCAATGCCCAATTACTCTTTCTGGGAAGAACTTTCTCCTCACCTCTAGGTGAGGCTAAACCTCCAGGGAGCCTAAACCTCCCCTGGCACAGCTTGAGACTGTGTCCTCTTGTTCTGGTGCTGGGTGCCTGGGAGAAGAGACCAACCCCCACCTGGCTACAACCTCCCTTCAGGGAGCTGTAGAGAGCAATGAGGTCACCCCTGAGCCTCCTCTTCTCCAGGCTAAGCAACCCCAGCTCCCTCAGCCTCTCCTCACAGGGCTGTGCTCCAGCCCTCCCCTGCTTTGTTGCCCTTCTCTGGACACATTCAAGTGTCTCAACATCCTTCTTAAATTGAGGGTCCCAGAACTGGATGCAGGACTCAAGGTGTGGCCTGACCAGTGCTGAGTACAGGGCACAATGCCTTCCCTGCTCCTGAAATTACCAATATCACATGGAATTAAAATTTGCAGGAGATCCTTGTGAGAACAAGATCCCTGCAGGTGTTTAAAAGACACAGAGATGTGGTGCTGAGGAACAAGATTCAGCACCAGGGCTGGCAGACTTTGATAATGGTTGGACTTGATGATCTTAGAGGTCTCTTCCAAACAAAATGATTCGGTGATTCTGCAAGATCAGGGCTGCTGTAGCTTCTTGAAGTCTCTTCCCAACTTAGTGATTCTTACTTACTATTTTTTCCATGCAGTTAGGCTACCTTTGGTCTGTCCTACTGCCTTTCCTTACTGGCTAAGAACCTATACACACAAACCCCAAGTCTTCCTGCATGACATCTGATACCTGCACTGACTGAACAATGATTTTATTGAAGACCTGAAGGAAAACTGAGGTTATGAGTTAACACTTTGCATCTTTTGATGCAATTTATTTTTATTGATGCTCTTTATTTGTATTTTAATCTCAGCTCACAAAAGCATTAACCTTTTATGCTGAAATGCAAGTTTTAACAGTGCCTGACAGAGGTCTCAGATTCTAGACATGTGGGTTCTGCCAGATTTCTGGATGTTTTCCAGCCCCAGGACAATGACACTACACTAGAAAATGTTCATCCTATCAGATATGTTTCAAATCTAGAGAGCTGATGAAGTGCTGTGAGTTGAATGAAAAGGCAAAAATCAATGAGCAACAATAAGGGAAAGTTGTATGCTAATGGATGACTCATTTCAACATTACTCAGGTATTAAACTCCCTCAGGATTACAAGAAAAATCCTGACAGACTGTCTAATATTAGCTGTCTCTGGCTGAGCAGCAAGAATTTACATGTAAGATTTAAGATTCCAGTTCTGGGCCCCTCAGTTTAAGAAGGAGGTTGACTTACAGGAGTGTGTCCAGAGAGGGGCAACAAAGTTGGTGAGGGGCTTGGAACACAGCCCTGTGAGGAGAGGCTGAGGGAGCTGGGGTTGCTCAGCCTGGAGAAGAGAAGGCTCAGGGGTGACCTTATTGCTCTCTACAACTACCTTAAGGGATGTTGTAGACAGGCAGAGGTTGGTCTCTTCTCCCAGGCAACCAGCACCAGAACAAGAGGACACAGTCTCAAGCTGTGCCAGGGGAGGTATAGGCTGGAGGTTAAGAGTAAGTTTTACACAGAGGGAAAGATTGGCCATTGGAATGGGCTGCCCAGGGAGGTGGTGGAGTCACCATCACTGGACATGTTCAGGAGGAGACTTGACAGGGTGCTTGGTGCCATGGTTTAGTTGATTAGGTGGTGTTGGATGACAGATTGGACACGATGGTCTTGAAGGTCTCTTCCAACCTGGTTTATTCTATTCTATTCTGTTCTACACTAATCATAAAAGCTGAAAAGGCACAGAGAGTCTTGAAAAGAGCCTGGACTTGTAAAGCTTCGAATGTTTGTTGTCATGAAAGCCTTCAGTTTAAAAAAAATACAACTAATCCTGCCCTCCTGACTAACTGAACAAGAAATTAGCTTCCTATGTGATCAGAACAAACAATTCCAAAATACACTGTTGTAACACACAAAGGATCTGGCTGGCAGGAAAGCAGCCCAGAATTGCAAGACTCGTCACTAATGAACTGGAACCATTCACCACCCAGCCCAGAGAGTGAATGGTGCCACATCCAGCTGGCAGCCAGGCACTAGTGGTGTCCCCCAGGGATCACTGCTGGGCCCCATCCTGTTCAATATCTTTATTGATGATCTGGAGGAGGGCACTGAGCCCACCATCAGTAAATGTGCAGACGACACCAAGCTGGGGCAGGAGTTGATCTGCTGGAGGGTAGGAGAGCTCTGCAGAGGGACCTGGACAGGCTGGGCAGATGGGCAGAGTACAAGGGCATGAGATTGAACACATCCAAGTGCCAGGTTCTACACATTGGCCAGAACAACCCCAGGCAGTGCTACAGGCTGGGGTCAGAGTGGCTGAGAGCAGCCAGGCAGAAAGGGACCTGGGGGTACTGATTGACAGTAGGCTGAACATGAGCCAGCAGTGTGCTCAGGTGACCAGGAGGGCCAATGGCATCCTGGCCTGCATCAGGAACAGTGTGGCCAGCAGGAGCAGGGAAGTCATTGTGCCCTGTGCTCAGCACTGGTTAGGCCACACCTTGAGTCCTGGGTCCAGTTCTGAGCTCCTCAGTTTAAGAAGGACATTGAGACTCTTGAATGTGTCCAGAGAAGGGCAACAAAGCTGGGGAGGGGTCTGGAGCACAGCCCTGTGAGGAGAGGCTGAGGGAGCTGGGGTTGCTTAGCCTGGAGAAGAGAAGGCTCAGGGGAGACCTTCTTGCTCTCTACAACTCCCAGAAGGGAGGTTGTAGCCAGGTGGGGGTTGGTCTCTTCTTCCAGGCAAGCAGCACCAGAACAAGAGGACACAGTCTCAAGCTGTGCCAGGGGAGATTCAGGCTGGATGTTAGGAAGAAATTCTTCCCAGAAAGAGTAATTGCCCACTGGAATGTGCTGCCCAGGGAGGTGGTGGAGTCACCATCACTGGAGGTGTTTAGGAAGAGACTGGATGAGGCACTTGGTGCCATGGTTCAGTTGATTAAATGGTGTTGAGTGATAGGTTGGACTCTATAATCTCTGAGGTCTTTTCCAACCTGGTTAATTCTATTCTATTCTATTCTAACCTATTCATAAGCAAATCCTCTTGCTCTTATGCTGTTTGAAAGGAAAGTAGATGACATCAGCTGGCTCAAAACATGTAGGTGTTTTCACAGTTCTGCTGTGCAGTGCTGAGCTGCTGGTGATTCTTACACAGCTGTAGCTGGGATGTGTGTATGGCTCTGCAGTACCTCTGCCACCTCTGCTGCTGAACCAGGTCCCTCGTGCCAGGTTTCTGCATCTTTGAAACACCTCCCAGGAAGGGGAATCAGTTCTATTCTATTCTAGAAGCAAAATGATCAGGCTTTCCTGTAACACTACTTTCTTTGAAGTGGGACATCTAGTGTCCTGTGATACAGCATAACAGGATTAGTTATCAGCTTTCAACCACAGAAGTCTCTGACTCATAATTTAGAGCTTGACTTCTGGCTTCCTAACGGATGCCTCCGAGGCTCACACTCTCTCCAGGCATGTTACAACAATGAGTAAGAAACAGTACAAGTAAACAGAATGATCAAACTTAAGACCAAACAGCAGGAACTTCTTGCTCAAATCTGTACTTCAAATATTTATAAAATAGCTTTTGGCTATAAGCTGATCATAACCAATGCCTACTTTCTGTGGAAAGAAGTTCTGTTCTAGCAGGGGAGGTTGGACTTGGTGATATTCAGAGGCTCCTTTCAACAGAACAGAGAATAAAGGGTTCTAGGAGGGGAGCTGGCAGGACTCATTGACAGGACTTTACACTAGATTCAAAGGGGGAAGGGGCTGAAACCAGTCCCCCCAGACAGGAGTCTGAGGGTGGTAAGCTGGAGCCAGGGGTGAAACCAGCAGCCCAGCTGAGGTGCATGTACACTAATGCACAAAGCTTGGGTAACAAACAAGAGGAGCTGGAAGCCTTGGTGCCGCAGGAAAGTTATGATGTAGTTGCCATCACAGAGACGTGGTGGGACGACTCACATGACTGGAGTGCTGCAATTGATGGCTACAGGCTCTTCAGGAGAGACAGGCAAGGAAGAAGGGGTGGAGGGGTGGCCCTGTACATCAGGGAGGCACTAGATGCCTTTGAGCTGGAGATTAGGGACGATTGGGTTGAGTGCTTGTGGGTAACAAGTAGAGGGAAGACCAGCAGGGCAGTCATCCTGGTTGGAGTCTGTTATAGACCACCCAACCAGGAGGAAGAGGTTGATGAAGCATTCTGTAGGCAGCTAGAGGCTGTCTCAGGATCACCAGGCCTTGTTCTCATGGGTGACTTTCTGCTAGTGAGGGCACCAAATCTGAGCCCAGCACTCTGGGTACACTTTTGCAAACACTGAGTACAATAAACATTAAAAAGTGAGATGAAGAGGGCCTTCCTATCTGATCACAGCAAAACATGCAGCCTGCAGACTCTGAACTGCCAAGGAGACAGAGAGAATTTGCAAAACGAAGGAAAATAAACCATCTGGAATGGAATATCAAGAGCAATGTGCTCAGGTTTATATTCTCAAAGCTTTGTTACACACTGTCTGGGACAAGCTTGGAAGTTTCAACTTTAACTGACTTCTGTCCTTTCAGTGTACAAATCAAGACAATACATGTTACACCAGCAAGATACTGAGAACTTGACTCTACCATTACTTTAGAAGCTTTTTAAACTAGAAACACATCTGCATTTGATGAAGTGACCCCTACTCTTAATACTCCCTTTCTATTCTATTCACCTTGAGTATTGCGTCCAGTTCTGGGACCCTCAATTTAAGAAGGTCATTGAGACACTTGAAGGTGTCCAGAGAAGGGCAACAATGATAGGGAGGGGTCTGGAGCACAGCCCTGTGAGGAGAGGCTGAGGGAGCTGGGGTTGCTTAGCCTGGAGAAGAGGAGGCTCAGGGGAGACCTTACTGCTCTCTACAGCTACCTGAAGGGAGGCTGTAGCCAGGTGGGGGTTGGTCTCTTCTCCCAGGCAACCAGCACCAGAACAAGAGGACACAGTCTCAAGCTGTGCCAGGGGAGGTTCAGGCTGGCGGTAAGGAGAAAGTTCTTCACAGAAAGAGTAATTGGCCACTGGAATGTGCTGCCCAGGGAGCACATCTTGTCCAGAACAAGAGGACACAGTCTCAAGCTGCACCATGGGAAGTTTAGGCTCAAGGTGAGGAGAAAGTTCTTCACTGAGAGTTGTTCATCATTGGATTGTGCTGCCCAGGGAGGTGGTGGAGTCACCATCCCTGGAGGTGTTCAAGAGGGGATTGGATGTGGCACTTGGTGCCATGGTTTAGTCACAAGGTCTGTGGTGACAGGTTGGACTCGATGATCTTTGAGGTCTCTTCCAACCTTGGTGATACTGTGAAATCACTAATTATTTTTTCCTACCTGACTTGCACCATCAGATGCCTTCACCCTTTAGGAAGCCAGACACAGTGATGTTTGCATACCTGTAATGTGCAGTTTTCTTTCCGCTTGAGGAACTCCACAAACCTGGCCACCACTCCTGGTGTGCTGATAACTTCATCTATTGGAGGATTTGGCTCTAAAGAAAAGCAAAGTTAAGATACATTAATTTCTTTGTAGGGAAATCTGCAAACTACTGCATCCCATGATATACTGACTCCTCTTTGCTGTCTACTCTTTTTCTACAATACTGCTTTACCTCTACCAAAAGGCAATGGATTCCTATTCATCACCACAGCAAGGCTCCAGCCTGAATGCTCTGGTAATGAGATATCTTGATTTGAGCTAGCAATGTGCCCTCATGGCTACACAGGCCAACAGTATTCTGGGGTGCATTCAGAAGAATGTGGCCAGCATGTCCAGGGGAGGTTCTCTTCCACCTCTGCTCCACCCTTCTGAGGCCACACCTGCAGTATTGTGTCCAGTTCTGGGCTTCCCAGTTTGAGACAGTCAACTACTGCAGAGAATCCAATGGAGCGCCACAAAGATGCTGAGGGGACTGCAGCAGCTCAGGCTGTGACTGTTCAGCCTGGAGAAGATCAGACTGAGAGGATCTTCTCAGTGTTCACAAATGCCTAAAGGGAGGAGGTCAAGAGAAGGGGGCTAGGCTCTTCTCAGTGGTGCCCAGTTACAGGGCAAGGGGCAACAAGCAGAAACCAGAACACAGAAGGTTTCACTTACATGATTCAAACCACCAATGCACTCAGTAATTTAGGCAGACCAACCTCACAGTAGCAGCTCTATGAAGTCACTCTGGCATGCACACATGCAGAGAAACTTCAGCAGATCAGCCACAGAGACATTGCCTACAGTATTTAAACTTACACTCAGGAGCTCACATCACAGCTGCATCACTTAGGAGCTGTCACACAGTTTTCTACAAAGAAGCAACTATTAAATACATCTAGCTGACATTCTGCAAAGTAAGATCTACATCCAGATGTTTCTGCATGAAACACAGTCTTCAGTGCTGTCAAACTGCATGTCAGGGATGCTTCTACTCTTTTCTCCACGTAATTCCAGCCCTTACCTTTGGAAAGAAGCTTTCGGAACTTCTGGGTGGCTGAGAGCTGCTGCTCTGGACTATTGGAGAAAATCATCTCAATCATATCAGAGGTGATGACTGCACTCTAGGATTCAGGCATGATTGAAAGGAAGAGAAAAAACAAGAGCTGGAATTAGCGGTAAAATGGTCTCAAGTTTATCTCGTATTGAATAAGAGCCTAGATAAGACCATTAGGGTCAAGAAATGAGTCACCAAGTCAGTAGATCTGCAGCCAACCAGCACCAGAACAAGAGCACACAGTCCCAGGCTTGCCAGGGGAGGTTTAGGCTGGAGGTTAGGAGGAAGTTCTACAGAGAGAGAGTGATTGCCCATTGGAATGGGCTGCCTGAGGAGGTGGTGGAGTCACCACCACTGGAGGTGTTCAGAAGTAGACTTGATGGGGTGCTTGGTGCCATGGTTTAGTTGGTTGGGCGGTGTTGGGTGATGGGTTGGACGTGATGATCTTGAAGGTCTCTTCCAACCTGGTCTGGTCTATTCTATTCTATAGTGTAGCTTTTCTCTTCTGGAAGCCAAAATTCAGATTTTACTTAAGATGCAGCAAGAAAAATCATTCTTCAGAATCTCTTATTGGTATTCTCTCCCCTTCTTGTCTATCTCACCTACTCAAACACTAAACTGTCAGCTTCAAAAAAACATAGTTTCCGTTGGAACAGCAATTACTTGGTGGGACAGGTCAGGCTGTGCCTTTAAGAAGAGGAGAGCTGCAGGATTCTCTAGCTGAATGTTTGGGTGTAAAGAGGAAAACAAAGATTAATTCTAATCAAATTACATTGGTCAGATGTGAGATGTACCACAGCAAATATCTCACATTGTTTTGTCTCACTCACTCCAGCTTCAGGCTGTTTTGACTTTTGGTTCTTGCCAGCCTGCCCTGAACTGCAATTGATAATAACTGTCTTAACAACTGCTTTGAGCTAACAAATTTCCCTTAATATCCTTTTCTCTCTCTTTCTCCTTTTTCACCTAATTAACTACTAGGGGAAAGGGGAGGAGGGGGAGAGAGGTTTGGGGGGAACCTGAAGGGGGGATTCTCCTCAGGAGGATCTGTGTTTGTGTTCTTTCCTGTAAATTCTTGTATGATACTGTAAATACTGTATGTTTTGTACATATCCATTGCATTTCATTATTGCTTGTAAAATACAGCTTTCCATTCACTTCTCTGGCTGAGTTTAGCTGTGCTTTATGTTGGTGCTTGTGGCTTAAAGAATCACACCACTACACTTGGGCAAGACCACCACTTTAATGATGCTATAGTTTAGGTTTACTGTTAACAGGTACATTCTGATTCATTCTCTTAAATCTAATGCTTGTCCTCATCAAGTGAGAGTATTACATTTCCCATAATACTCATGGTTCCCAAATTAATTCAACAACTTCTCTTATTCCAGGTAAAATCTGACATTCTGTTGATCACATCTGTAAACTCAGGTACAGAAGCATTTCCCCCCCTCTTCTTTTGATCTAAATCCTTATGTCCAAACCCAGACAAATAAGCAGATGACAGTGCTCAAAAGCTTTATCTGTAACAGCTGAAGCTGGTAAGACCTGGAAATTAATGATATTTAGAAGAGTAAGCTGTATAAAGGTTAGCAGCTATGACTCCCTTCCTTACTTTTTACTACCTATTGATTTCATACCAGTTTCCACACAAATGATTAAATGGTATTTAGGACTTCTCTGATGTTTCAAGATCATCTTGAAGAGTAAAACAATATATTCTGTTAGTGACCTACCACATTGTTTACAGGCTTTTCAAGGCCAACATAACCACCAACAGAAACCAAGACCAGCCTCATCTCTGTGAAAACATTGTTTGCACACTCTGAATACAGACCCAAGTGTGAAGATCAGTGGTCAGAATTAAGTGAGGACTGCACTTTCCTTAAACCTCTGTTACAGCCTGAATCCCTTACCAGTCTTCTGCCCAGGGAGAGACACAGGGAGAAAGCAGAAAGCAGTTTCCACTACAAGTTTTATTTCTGTAGGATGATGCCCTAGCTTGAGAAGGAATTTAAGGACACATGTAGATAGATAAGCTCTAGCTGTATTCTCAACGCCCTGGCTGCCACAAGTCACTAACGAAGGATTTCAACTGAGCCCATCTCTGCTTGGCAAGCTGCAGTACCACAGAACCTGCCTTCTGTATTCATGTTGCAAGACTTATGAAATTTCAGATTAAAAAACCCTCAACAGCTCCAGCCCACAGCTGATAAACTTGCCCATAATGATGAAAAGCAAAACCAGGAACCAGTCAGCCTGAAAGCATGTCCATTGAGCAACTACTTACTTTCCTCTCATGTCATCTGTTTCAGGGCAGTTCAGTGACACAGCTGCTTAAGAGCCGTCCACACGCACTTCAAACACCATTTTTCACATCCTTCTGGAATTGCATTCCCTCAGGTTACTGCACAACAAACCTGTTCAGTTTCAACAAACACTGTTCCTATCAGTTCACTTACAGAAGTCATCTCCATGTTGTTCATCTGAGCCTCATGGAAGCCACCATCAGACATGACTTCTTCCTCCGCTTCTTCCTCAGCTGTTGCAACATTTCGGCGTTTAAACAACTGAAAAGAGAAAGAATTTAACAGATCTTGAAGAGCAAACAGATGGAGCCATGGGCCCCTCAGGTCAGGAAAGATGTTGAGGTGCTGGAAGGTGTCCAGAGAAGGGCAACAAAGCTGGGGAGGGCTTGGTCTCTCCACTTGTTTGAAAGCTTGTTGCTTTACGCTAAGTAAAACTGAAGTGCAACATTGCTTATGAAAACAAAGAACCTTACAGCAACAAAGCTGGGGAGGGGTCTGGAGCACAGCCCTGTGAGGAGAGGCTGAGGGAGCTGGGGTTGCTTAGCCTGGAGAAGAGGAGGCTTAGGGGAGACCTTATTGCTCTCTCCAACTCCCTGAAGGGAGGCTGTAGCCAGGTGGGGGCTGGTCTCTTCTCCCAGGCAACCAGCACCAGAACAAGAAGACACAGTCTCAAGCTGTGCCAAGGGAGTTTTAGGCTGGATGCTAGGAAGAAGTTCTTCCCAGCAAGAGAGATTGGCCATTGGAATGTGCTGCCCAGGGAGGTGGTGGAGTCACCATCCCTGGAGGTATTTAAGAAGAAACTGTGGTGCCATGGTTGAGTTGATTAGGTGGTGTTGGGTGATAGGTTGGACTTGATGATCTTGAAGGTCTTTTCCAACCTGGTTAATTCTATTCTATTCCTTTCTCTTGTCCTTTTTGTACAAGGGAGTAAGGGGAAGGCAAGAAGGCAGAAGCTAGTAGTTTCCCCTGGTCCTTGGCCAGGGGGCTCCTTGTGCTGTTTATTGGTTGTCAATATTGTGTATTTGTACATATCCATTGCATTCCATTGTAGGTTGTAATTTTGCTTGTAAATACAGCTTTAATTTGCTTCCAACTGAGCTGGTCTGGGAAAGCTAATGTTGAGGGGGAATTTTCAACCCAACATACCCTGTCACCTTGCAACACAAATCTAGTAAGAACTAGCTGCTAGAGAAGCTTTGTTTCCTAGGTTTTATCCCAAATTATACTAAATCCACTACTCAAGGTAGCAGCCTTCCAGGCATAAACACAGCAAGGTCTTCTCTAAATTCCTGGAGAAGAGAAGGATCAGAGGCGACCTCATTGCCCTCTACAACTAACTGAAAGGTGGTTGTAGACAGGAGGGGGTTGGTCTCTTCTCCCAGGCAACCAGCACCAGAACAAGGGGACACAGTCTCAAGTTGTGTCAGGGGAGGTTTAGACTCGAGGTGAGGAAAAAGTTCTTCACTGAGCGAGTCATTCGTCATTGGAATGAGCTGCCCAGGGAGGTGGTGGAGTCGCCGTCCCTGGAGGTGTTCAAGGGGAGACTGGACGTGGTACTTGGTGCTATGATCTAGTTGTGAGGTCTGTTGGAACAGGTTGGACTTGATGATCCTTGGGGTCTCTTCCAACCTTAGTTACTGTGATACTCTGTGTGTGATAAATGAACTGAAACTTAGAGACAGAAAGTTGAGAAGAATCAGCTCAACAAATCATTTCTGCCCTCAAGAAAATCGTTATGGTAACATAGAAAGACTTGGTCAGAGTTCCTCCTCCTCCTGTTGTAGCTGCAATGTTTCTGTTCATTTCACCCCAGCTTTTTTGAACAGACATCAGAGCCACCACAAGCCAGACAGCAAAACATCCCAGATCAAACCAGAGACCAAAAACAAAACAGATCCTCAGTCACCTTCAGTGCAAGGTCAGACAGCATTTTTTAGACCTTTCAGCTACTCTGGCCAATCTTACACTCAAGAGCATGAGTGGCACTCATGAAGAGCCTAGAGAAAAGGAAGCAGAGTCTGCAACTGTCCCTGGTTTCAGGCTCACCGTGTACGAACACGGCAGGGCACAAACAACTAAGAAGGGGCTTGGGAGTAGCCAAGAACCAGAATCAGTGCAAGACAAGACTTGTCAAGGAGTGGTTACTGGAGTTATTGCAACTGCAGCACAGTACCTGCTCCTCTCTCTTTTGCTTCCGGAGCTGCAGACCTTCTTCCTCCCGCCTGCGCCGCATCTCGTCGGGGTTCAGGGACTTGTTCTTGTAGCTCTTCAGTCGGAAATTCTCTTTTCCTGAGGTGGTCATGATTCCTTTGTCATGCAACGAAACAGAGGAGTTGGACAGGAGTTACTCTGCAGCAACACCCCATTCCACAGCCTGTCTCCATCTCTTCATCTCTGTAACCATGCACTTCCCACCATGCCCTCCTGTATGCCAACACCTGACTTCCACCAACAGAAGGTGGAAAGCAAAACTGCACAGAATTGTCACTGCAGTGTGCAGTGTCAGACCAACAAACTTCTGTTTTACTCTCTACTGGTATCTGTAAGGCAGAGCATACAGCCTAGGCTAAAATGAAAACTGCACTAAGCCATACTGACTTTTCTCCACACAGGGAATTAGCCCAATTAATTATATTCCCTCCAAAGTGAAAGGGTCTTAGCTGCTTTTGAGCTTAAGTCACTTTGCCAGTCAGCAGAGGATCTCTCTCGCACCACAGACCCACATTTTAAGTTAACACAACTCTTGAGTTTCCTACCTACCCAGACAAAGGCTACAAGAAACATGGAAGAGAGAAAGAAGTGAAAGAGAGAAAGAGGTGAGGAAGGTTTAATCATGGAAAACACTGACTCCTGCAAAGAAGGCAGTGCTGTTCTTTCCCTTCTTCCTATGCCGAGCCTCTAATCCTGCCACTCTTCATGGAGAAGGGCCTTTTTAGGTCTATGATTTCAAGGTACTGCCCTGCCTTATGTAATGCCTTGGATCAGCAGTTACAGCTAACCATGATCACCACATTTTCAGAATACAGAATTAACCAGGTTGGAAAAGACCTTCAAGATCATCAAGTCCAACCTACCACCCAACACCTCATGACTAACTAAGCCATGGCTTCAAGTGCCACATCCAATCCCCTCTTAAACACCTCCAGTGATGGTGACTCCACCACCTCCCTGGGCAGCACATTCCAATGGCCAATCTCTCTCTCTCTGTGTAGAATTTCTTCCTAACATCCAGTCTGAACCTCCCCTGGCACAGCTTGAGACTGTGTCCTCTTGTTCTGGTGCTGGTTGCCTGGGAGAAGAGACCAACCCCCACCTGGCTACAACCTCCCTTCACGGAGTTGTAGACAGCAAGAAGGTCTCCCCTGAGCCTCCTCTTCTCCAGGCTAAGCAACCCCAGCTCCCTCAGCCTCTCCTCACAGGGCTGTGCTCCAGACCCCTCCCCAGCTTTGTTGCTGTAAGGTTCTTTGTTTTCATAAGCAATGTTGCACTTTAGTGTTACTTAGCATAAAGCAACAACAGCTTTGAAACACGTGGAGAGACCACCACCCCTCAAATCAATGCTCTGTGGGTCTGTTCTTAGCACTCTATTCTGCTGCTACTTTTTCCCTTACATCCCCTGCTTTAAGTACCAAATGGGTTCTAAACACAACTGCATTTCCATGCATCACAGAATCACAGAACTTCAGGGGCTGGAAGGAACCTTGAAAGATCATCCAGTCCACCCCCTTGCCAGAGCAGGATCACCCACACCAGATCACACAGGGAGACATCCAGGCAAGTTTTGAGTATCTCAGGAGAGGGAGACTCCACAGCCTCCCTGGGCAGCCTGTACATCTTCATACAGATGCAGAAGCACAGAACAGTTTTGGCCATGAAGTCCAACCATTATCTAACTCTACCAGGGCTGGTGCTAAACCATGTCCCTCAGCACCACATCTCTGCCTCTTAAACACCTACAGAGACAAGGATTAAACTACCTGCCCAGGGAACCTATTCCAGGGTTTGAGAACCCTTTCAATGAAGAAGTTTCTTCAAATACCTAATCTAAACCTCCTCTGGTCCAACTTGAAGCCATTTCCTCATGTCCTATCCCTTCTTTCTAGGAGGAAGAGACCAACACCCACTTCACCACAACCACCTTTCAGAGAATTGGAGAGAGCAAGGTATGTCTTCAGCCTCCTCTTCTCCACACTGACCAACCCCAGTTCCCTCAGCTGCTCCTCACAAGACCTGTGCTCCAGACTTCACCAGCTCCACTGCCTTTCCCTGGACATGCTCCAGCACCTCAATGCCTTTCTCATAGCAAGGGCCCCAAAACTGAACACAGGACTCAAGGTGTGGCCTCACAAGTGCTGACTACAGGGGGACAATCACTTCCCTGACTCTGCTGGTCACACTATTCCTGCCATATGCCAGGAGGCCTTCTTGGCCACCTGGGCTCATCATGGCTCATGCTGTACCAGCTGCTGATCAAAATCCCACAGCTTTCTCTGCTGGGCAGCTTTCCAGCCACTCTGCCCCAAGCCTGGAGACTACATGAGATGGTTGTGAACCAGGTGCAGGCCCTGCTGCATCTCATCTCACTGGCATTGGCCCATTGACTCAGCCTCTCCACGTCCCTCTGTAGAGCCTTCCAACCTGGGGGTGCTGATTGATGGTAGACTGAACATGAGCCTGCAGTGTGCCCAGGCAGCTAAGAGGGCCAATGGCATCCTGGCCTGCATCAGGAACAGTGTGGCCAGCAGGAGCAGGGAGGTCATTCTGCCCCTGTACACTGCACTGGTTAGGCCACACCTTGAGTCCTGTGTCCAGTTCTGGGCCCCTCAGTTTAGGAAGGAGGTTGACTTGCTGGAACGAGTCCAGAGAAGAGCAACAAAGTTGGTGAGGGGTTTGGAACATAAGCCCTACGAGGAGAGGCTGAGGGAGCTGGGGTTGCTTAGCCTGGAGAAGAGGAGACTCAGGGGTGACCTTATTACTCTCTACAACTACCTGAAGGGAGGTTGTAGACAGATGGATGTTGGTCTCTTCTCCCAGGCAAGCAGTACCAGAACAAGAGGACACAGTCTCAGGCTGCGCCAGGGGAGGTTCAGGCTGGATGTTAGGAAAAAGTTCTATACAGAGAGAGTGATTGCCCATTGGAATGGGCTGCCTGGGGAGGTGGTGGAGTCACCATCACTGGAGGTGTGCAGGAGAAGACTTGATGGGGTGCTTGGTGCCATGGGTTAGTTGTTTGGGCGGTGTTGGATTGGTTGATGGGTTGGACGCGATGATCTTGAAGGTCTCTTCCAACCTGGTTTATTCTATATGTATTCTATTCTATATTCTAGTCTACCTTCAAGCAGCTCAACACCCACTCCCTCCCACCTTAGTGTCACCTGCAGCCTAAATATCACAGTCTCACAGTATAACCAAGGTTTGAAGAGACCCCAAGGATCATCAAGTCCAACCTGTTCCAACAGACCTCACAACTAGACCATGGCACCAAGTGCCACGTCCAATCTCCCCTTGAACACCTCCAGGGACGGTGACTCCACCACCTCCCTGGGCAGCACATCCCAATGACGAACGACTCGCTCGGTGAAGAACTTTTTCCTCACCTCAAGTCTAAACCTCCCCTGGCACAGCTTGAGACTGTGTCCTCTTGTTCTGGTGCTGGTTGCCTGGGAGAAGAGACCAACCCCTTCCTGGCTACAACCACCTTTCAGGTAGTTATAGAGGGCAATGAGGTCACCCCTGATCCTTCTCTTCTCCAGGCTAAGCAACCCCAGCTCCCTCAGCCTCTCCTCACAGGGCTGTGCTCAAGGCCTCTCCCCAGCCTTGTTGCCCTTCTCTGGACACATTCAAGTGTCTCAATGTCCTTCCTAAACTGAGGGGCCCAGAACTGGACACAGGACTCAAGATGTGGCCTAACCAATGCAGAGTCCAGGGGCACAATGACCTCCCTGCTCCTGCTGGCCACACTATTCCTAATGCAGGCCAGGATGCCATTGGGCCTCTTGGCCACCTGGGCACACTGCTGGCTCATGTTCAGGCGGGTGTCAATCAGCACCCCCAGGTCCCTCTCTGTTTGGCAGCTCTCAGCCACTCTGACCCCAGCCTGTAGCTCTGCATGGGGTTGCCATGGCCAAAGTGCAGCACCTGGCACTTGGATTTGTTGAATGCCATCCTGTTGGACTCTGCCCATCTGTCCAGTCGGTCAAGGTCCCTCTGCAGAGCCTTTCTACCCTCTAACTGACTAACATCTGTTCCCAACTTGGTGTCATCTGCAAACTTGCTGATGACTGACTCAACCCCCTCATCCAGATCATCAGTGAAGATGTTGAAGAGGATGGGGGCCAGCACTGATCCCTGGGGGACGCCACTGGTGCCTGGCTGCCAGCCGGATGTGGCACCATTCACCACCACTCTCTGGGCTCAGCCTCCAGCCAGTTCCTAACCCAGCTCAGAGGTTTGCTGTCCAAGCCAGGGGCTGACAGCTTAGCCAGCAGTTTACTGTGGGGGACGGTGTCAAAGGCCTTGCTGAAGGCAGACCACATCCACAGGCCTCCCCACGTCCACCAGACAGTCACCTGATCATAGAAGGAGATCAGGTTGGAGAGGCAGGACCTGCCCTTCCTACATCCATGCTGGCTGGGCCTGAGCCCTTGGCCATCCTTCAGGTGCAGTTATTGCCCCCAGGATAATCTGCTCCATCACTTTCCCTGGCACTGAGGTCAGGCTGCCAGGCCTGGAGTTTCCAGGTTCCTCCATCCGTCCCTTCTTGTGGATGGGGACCACATTGGCCAGTTTCAGTCACCTGGGACCTCTCCAGTGAGCCAGGACTGGAGGAAAATGATGGAGAGCAGCTTGGCCAGCTCATCTGCCAGCTCTCTCAGCACCCTGGGATGGATCCCATCCAGTCCCATGGACTTGTGAGTGTCCAAGTGGCTCAGCAGGTCCCCAACTAATTCCTCATGGATTTCTGGGGCATCACACTGCTCCCCAGCCCTATTACCCAGCTCAGGAGGCCACTCGTCCTGAACTCCTACCTTGCTGTTAAACACTGAGGCAAAGAAGGTGTTCAGGACCTCAGCCTTTTCCTCATCTTCAGTCACCGTGTTCCCCTGCAGGTCCAGTAAGGAGTGCAGGTTCTTCTTGCCCTTCTTTTTAGTGTTGATATGTTTGTAAAATTGCTTTTTACTGTCTTTCACAGAGGTGGCCAGCTTCAGTTCCAGCTGGGCCTGTGCAACTTTGCAATACAGAATCTAGAAACCTGGTGTTACTCTTTATGTGCCTTACAGAGCTTTTAAAGGTCTCTTTCAGATGCCCCAATGTTTTCTATTAAATATGCCACCCACCTCAATTCCATAGGCAGAGACTCACAAGGTGACAGATGATCTCCTGAGCACTTTAAAAATGGAGCAACATGAGTGCATACAGCCTCTCCAGAGCTTAAGTTTCCTACTTAAAATACATCAAAAGTATAACCAAGTCCACTCTCAATTCTTTGTGCTAACTGAAAGGAGGTTAAAGACACTAAAAAGGACACCCAAATGGGCTTCTTGTTAGAGCCTCTCTTAAGTTGCTGCTCCCTGACAACCATGCAAGAATTCTGATGATCTAAACTCACTTTCACAGAGGACAGTTCAGTCATCACTTCAAGTGCTATTGTGCTGTCCCAGATGAAATTAAACTCAAAGGGCATGAAGCTACTGTGTTCAACACCAGCTGATCACTGAGGGCAACAAAAAAAACCCCCTGAGCATGTAGGTAAGAAATTCAGCAGGTCCACTCTGCTGAAAAGGCTCTTCCTGAAATGGCTTTTTAACAATAAAGGCTCTACAAAGAGAGCCTGGAATGCCAGAAGCTCCCTCTATCACTCTTAACAGCCTGGAGACTTCTTTTGTCCTGTATTCCAGTGTCTGAAGTGTTCACATTTCCTGCAACATGCTCGGCAATAACATTTTCTTCCACTTTTTAGTGTGACTACTACCTGGGGACTAAACATATAACCAGGGCTGCCCCAGACAGGCAGCAAATGTCAAAAGAAGTCCAGGCTAACAAATACTTGGAGTACAAAATTTCTTTGGTTTCTAAATGATTTTCACACAAATATCTGCTACATTTTACAATTAGCAAAACAAACTCAAATAGAGCAGAACGGAACAGAATGGAATTAACCAGGTTGGAAGAGACCTTTGAGGTCATCAAGTCCAACCTCTCACCCAACACCATCTGATCAACTAAACCATGGCACCAAGTGCCTCAGCCAGGCTCTTCCTAAACACCTCCAGGGATGGTGACTCCACCACCTCCCTGGGCAGCACATTCCAATGGCCAATCTCTCTGTCTGGGAAGAACTTCTTCCTAACATCCAGCCTGAACCTCCCCTGGCACAGCTTCAGACTGTGTCCTCTTGTTCTGGTGCTGGTTGCCTGGGAGAAGAGACCAACCCCCACCTGGCTACAGTCTCCCTTCAGGGAGTTGGAGACAGCAATGAGGTCACCCCTGAGCCTCCTCTTCTCCAGGCTAAGCAACCCCAGCTCCCTCAGCCTCTCCTCACAGGGCTGTGCTCAAGGCCTCTCCCCAGCCTTGTTGCCCTTCTTTGGACACCTTCCAGCATCTCAACATCTTTCCTAAACTGAGGGGCCCAGAACTAGACACAGGTGTGGCCTAAGCAGTGCTGTGTACAGGGCACAATGACTTCCCTGCTCCTGCTGGCCACACTGTTCCTGATGCAGGCCAGGATGCCCTTGGCCTTCTTGGCCACCTGGACACACTGCTGGCTCATGTTCAACCTACTATCAACCACTACCCCCAGTACCACTTTTCTGCCTGGCTGCTCTCCAGCCACTCTGACCCCAGCCTGTAGCTCTGCCTGGGGTTGCTGTGGCCAATGTGCAGAACCCGGCACTTGGATGTGTTCAATCTCCTGCCCTTGGACTCTGCCCATCTGTCCAGCCTGTCAAGGTCCCTCACCAGAGCTCTCCTACCCTCTAGCAGATCAACTCCTGCCTCCAACTTGGTGTCATCTGCAAATTTACTGATGATGGACTCAATGCCCTCATCCAGATCATCAATAAAGATATTGAACAGGATGGGGCCCAGCACTGATCCCTGGGGCACACCACTAGTGCCTGGCTGCCTGTGGCACCATTCACCACCACTCTCTGGGCTCAGCCTCCAGCCAGTTCCTAACCCAGCTCAGAGTGCTGCTGTCCAAGCCAGGGGCTGACAGCTTGGCCAGGAGTTTGCTGTGGGGGATGGTGTCAAAGGCCTTGCTGAAGTCCAGGCAGACTACATCCACAGCCTGCCCCACATCCACCAGGCAGTCACCTGGGCACAGAAGGAGATCAGGTTGGTCAGACAACCTCCAGCTAAAAAAGACATGCCCAAGAGGACAATGAGGCCACTCTAGCTCATCTGCCCTTGAACATGAATGAACATGGGCACATGTGGGCCCAGCCAAGATCTCAAACTCAAAAGCCTGCACTGGCCTATACTTGGGATTTCAGGACTTTGACAGCTCCTGCAGTCATTTCATAGCTTCACTTTCAGCCCCCACAAGTTCTGAATGTCAATAACCCCCTGACAGGGCACATCTTCATGTAATACTGAGTATCACCTCACTTTTAGTACAGGTACTCTTTGGATGATGTCCCAGTGTTTCCAAACATCAATGACACCATCCAACAACATCATTAGCACGTTTTGTTTACACATTTGTGCTTGTTGTAGATTCTCCTGGGTTCCCTCCATCTCCCACCTTCTGTGTTCATTTCTTTCAACTAAGTTTGCTTCTGGCTTTAAGTAGTAATTTTCCTTTTCCTCTGAGAGCTCTCCTGCTCCTCTGTGTCATTTCATTTACTGAAAATACAGGCAGAGGATTCACTTGAATCTTCTGACTTTACCTCAACTCCTCTACCTATGAGCTGTCAAGTTCAACCCTCATCTAACTCTACCAAGTCTGGTGCTAACTATAGATTCACATCCCTAAGCACCACATCTCTGCATCTCCCCAACACCTCCAGGGATGGGGATGCAACCACCTCCCTGGGCAACCTGTTCAATGGTTGAGAACCCTTTCAGTGAAGACATTGCTTCTAACAGCCAACCTAAACCTCCACTGGTGGAATCTTGAGGCCATTCCCTCTCATCAACATAGCTCATCTTGCTGACTAACCCCTTCTTCTACCTTCTGAATAATCTACATAGTCAAAATCCCTCTGTGTCTACTGTGCTTTACCTGGCAGTAAAGCCTTGCTACAGATTCCCACTGCCAAATGACTGGGAAGGCAGGGGCTTCCATTAAAGGGGAAAAACTAAACTACCTTCACCACTCAGAAATTACCAAGTCATGAGTGCAAGAGTTTATTTCACAGCAGTCCCCTGCTGGTAGTAGAAATATAAATCCCAGTGCATAGCCACATATCCATTGTCCATAGCTGCCTACCTAGCCTGTGTCACTGCCACCTAAGTGATTTTCTAAAAGCAGCTTTTGCTGTATCCTCAGAAGTTCATAGAAAATCAATTCTTCCTTCATCATTCTTTTACTGGATCCCAAAACTACCACAAAAGTAATTATCACAGTATCACCAAGGTTGGAAGAGACCTCAAAGATCATCATTCCAACCTGTTATCCAATGATCAAAGCCAGGACTTCATGTGGCTTTACTAGTGGTGTCCCCCAGGGATCAGAGCCCCATCCGGGGAGGGGTGGGGGGGTGAGTCCTGCATCAGTAAATTTGCAGATGGCACCAAGTTGGGAGCAGATGTTGATCTGTTAGAGGGCAGAAGGGCTCTGGAGTGGGACCTTGACAGGCTGGACAGATGGGCAGAGTCCAACAGGATGGCATTCAACAAAGCCAAGCGCCAGGTGCTGCACTTTGGCCACAACAATCCCAGGCAGAACTACAGGCTGGGGTCAGAGTGGCTGAGAGCAGCCAGGCAGAAAGGGACCTGGGGGTGCTGGTTGACAGTAAGCTGAACATGAGCCAGCAGTGTGCCCAGGTGGCCAAGAAGGCCAATGGCATCCTGGCCTGCATCAGGAACAGTGTGGCCAGCAGGAGCAGGGAAGTCACTATGCCCTGTACTCAGCACTGGTTAAGCCACACCTTGAGTCCTGTGTCCAGTTCTGGGCACCTCTGTTTAGGAAAGATGTTGAGATGCTGGAAGGTGTCCAGAGAACGGCAATGAGGCTGGGGAGAGGCCTCAGGCACAAGCCCTGTGAGGAGAGGCTGAGGGAGCTGGGGTTGCTTAGCCTGGAGAAGAGGAGGCTCAGGGGAGACCTCATTCCTCTCTCCAACTCCCTGAAGGGAGGCTGTAGCCAGGTGGGGGTTGGTCTCTTCTCCCAGGCAAGCAGCACCAGAACAAGAGGACACAGTCTGAAGCTGTGCCAGGGGAGGTTTAGGCTGGAGGTGAGGAGAAAGTTCTTCCCAGCAAGAGAGATTGGCCATTGGAATGTGCTGCCCAGGGAGGTGGTGGAGTCACTGTCCCTGGAGGTGTTTAAGAGGTGATTGGATGTAGCACTTGGTGCCATGGTCTAGTAGTCCTGAGGTGTTGGGTGACAGGTTGGACTCAATGATCTTTGAGGTCTTTTCCAACCTTGTTGATTCTATGATTCCATGGACCTACTGCTAGCATCTTTAGATTTATTCAGTGTGGGCAAACTACTTATTTAGGATTGAAAATACAACAATCCTAAGCTAGTTGTTCCAGTCTTCCAAGGATTGTTTGCAATAAATCTCAGTGAATGGCAAGGGTCTGGCTCCATCCTTCTGACATTCATTCTTTTGATTCTGATAAGCACTAATGAGGTTCCCCCTCAGTCTGTTGTTCTCCTGACTAAGCAGGTCCAGCTCTCCTAGCCTTTCTAAGAAGACAGATGCTCCAGCCCCCTTATCTGAGTGATCTCTACTGGATTCTCTCCACTAGTTCCTTCTCCTGGGGAGCCCAGAACTGGACACTACCCCAGGTGCAGCCTCAGCAGAGCAGAGTAGAATCATAGAATCAACAAGGTTGGAAAAGACCTCAAAGATCACCAAGTCCAACCCGTCACCCAAGACCTCATGACTATTAGACCATGGCACCAAGTGCCATGTCCCATCCCCTCTTGAACAGCTCCAGGAGGAAAGAGAACCTCCCTCAACCTGTTGGCCACACTTCTGAATGCATCCCAGGATGCCACTGGCCTTCTTGGCTGCAAGGGCACATTGCTGGCTGATAGTCAACCTGCTGCCCACCAGAATTCCCAGAACTGCTCTCTAGCAGGTCAGACCCAAAACTGTACTGGGGCACAATCTTCCCTAGGTGCAGGACTCTACACTTGCCATTATTGAAGCTCATGAGGTTCCCCTCTGCCCAACTCTCCAGTCTGTCCAGGTCCCACTGAATGGCAGCACAGCCTGGCAGGGTGTCAGCCACTCCTCCCAGCACTGCATCATCAGTAGAAGACTTGCCTTGAGCACACTGTTTCTTCATCCAGGTTATTGATGAGGATACCAAAGAAGCCTGGACCCAGTACTGATCCCCTGGGGAACACCAGCAGCCAAGGGTCTCCAACTAGATTCTACCCCACTGACCATAACTCTATGAGCTCTGTCATTCAGAGAGTTTCCAGTTCACCTCACTGCCTAATCATCCAATTCACACTTCTGAAACCTGGCTGTGATCTCCTCCTTTCATTTTCCAAGCTGCAGCCTTTTGCCTAGGAAAGGCAAACCAAGTCTGAGTTGCCTCACTCATGTTCAGTAACTTTGTTGTGGCTCAACTGAAAAGCATTCAGTGGTCACTTTAAATCCCCCCCACCGTAATTTCTTCATAGCAAAGAGCAAACTCTGGACCTGCTCTGCACTATCAAAATTAATGATCAAACCCAGTGATGGTTGTCATGGGAACACTCTACCCATTTTTTCATTCCTAAAGATAGCACAGCATTTGCCACATTTTTGGCCCACTTCCATCTGCAGATGAAACGTGCTGGCAAGGATTTTTCCTGGTGTAGCCTTTGGTATTCAGTACAGCACAACTCAAAACTCTGTGCAGCACTTGCCCCTCACTTTGGCTGCCAGGAAAAACTATTTTTAGGAAAATCAACTCCATTGCCTACTCCTCAATGTTTGCACTTCCCTAAGGAAATTGTGGTGCTGCTGTTTTTTCACTGAGCAAGACAAGCACACTACAAATGTGAGGGTGTTCGGAGCACACATTCCTAGGAGAAAAGGAAAGGACTGCATTTATCCTTGCTCATCAAGCCAAAGAAATTCAGAGGCTCTGGGAAACAGGCAGTTACTGCAACGGCCTAACTTGTCCCAGGCAATCATCTTTGAGCCAGCAGTGTGCCCAGCTGGCCAAGAGGGCCAATGGCATCCTGGCCTGCATCAGGAACAGTGTGGCCAGCAGGAGCAGGGAAGTCATTGTGCCCTGTACTCTGCATTGGTTAGGCCACACCTTGAGTCCTGTGTCCAGTTCTGGGCACCTCAGTTTAAGAAGGACATTGAGACACTTGAAGGTGTCCAGAGAAGGGCAACAAGGCTGGGGAGAGGCCTTGAGCACAGCCCTGTGAGGAGAGGCTGAGGGAGCTGGGGTTGCTTAGCCTGCAGAAGAGGAGGCTCAGGGCAGACCTCATTGCTGTCTCCAACTCCCCGAAGGGAGGCTGTAGCCAGGTGGGGGTTGGTCTCTTCTCCCAGGTAAGCAGCACCAGAACAAGAGGACACAGTCTCAAGCTGTGCCAGGGGAGGTTCAGGCTGGATGTTAGGAAGAAGTTCTTCCCAGCAAGAGAGATTGGCCATTGGAATGTGCTGCCCAGGGAGGTGGTGGAGTCACCATCACTGGAGGTATTTAGGAAGAGACTGGATGGGTCTTGGTGCCATGGTTGAGTTGATCAGATGGTGTTGGGTGATGGGTTGGACTTGATGACCTCAAAGGTCTTTTCCAACCTGGTCTACTCTATTTTATTCAGATAGGAGAAAAAATGAACTCCCTGCCATCTTAAATGAGACATAACTAGACTTCAGGGCTTTTCCAGAAGGAATGCCATGTGACCAACACCCTTGGATATTCCATCCATCAGATGTACCAAGATGTAAAAATACAGGCCTTACAAATCAAGACCTACACAGTGGTGTATGTACAATGTAGATGACTGACACTAAGATTACCAGGTGTACTGTTGATATCAAGGACTATGAGAGACAAGTTTCCCTTCGTTGGAATTAGGGGGGGGGGGGGAGGAAGGGGAGGAAGGGGAGGAAGGGGAGGAAGGGGAGGAAGGGGAGGAAGGGGAGGAAGGGGAGGAAGGGGAGGAAGGGGAGGAAGGGGAGGAAGGGGAGGAAGGGGAGGAAGGGGAGGAAGGGGAGGAAGGGGAGGAAGGGGAGGAAGGGGAGGAAGGGGAGGAAGGGGAGGAAGGGGAGGAAGGGGAGGAAGGGGAGGAAGGGGAGGAAGGGGAGGAAGGGGAGGAAGGGGAGGAAGGGGAGGAAGGGGAGGAAGGGGAGGAAGGGGAGGAAGGGGAGGAAGGGGAGGAAGGGGAGGAAGGGGAGGAAGGGGAGGAAGGGGAGGAAGGGGAGGAAGGGGAGGAAGGGGAGGAAGGGGAGGAAGGGGAGGAAGGGGAGGAAGGGGAGGAAGGGGAGGAAGGGGAGGAAGGGGAGGAAGGGGAGGAAGGGGAGGAAGGGGAGGAAGGGGAGGAAGGGGAGGAAGGGGAGGAAGGGGAGGAAGGGGAGGAAGGGGAGGAAGGGGAGGAAGGGGAGGAAGGGGAGGAAGGGGAGGAAGGGGAGGAAGGGGAGGAAGGGGAGGAAGGGGAGGAAGGGGAGGAAGGGGAGGAAGGGGAGGAAGGGGAGGAAGGGGAGGAAGGGGAGGAAGGGGAGGAAGGGGAGGAAGGGGAGGAAGGGGAGGAAGGGGAGGAAGGGGAGGAAGGGGAGGAAGGGGAGGAAGGGGAGGAAGGGGAGGAAGGGGAGGAAGGGGAGGAAGGGGAGGAAGGGGAGGAAGGGGAGGAAGGGGAGGAAGGGGAGGAAGGGGAGGAAGGGGAGGAAGGGGAGGAAGGGGAGGAAGGGGAGGAAGGGGAGGAAGGGGAGGAAGGGGAGGAAGGGGAGGAAGGGGAGGAAGGGGAGGAAGGGGAGGAAGGGGAGGAAGGGGAGGAAGGGGAGGAAGGGGAGGAAGGGGAGGAAGGGGAGGAAGGGGAGGAAGGGGAGGAAGGGGAGGAAGGGGAGGAAGGGGAGGAAGGGGAGGAAGGGGAGGAAGGGGAGGAAGGGGAGGAAGGGGAGGAAGGGGAGGAAGGGGAGGAAGGGGAGGAAGGGGAGGAAGGGGAGGAAGGGGAGGAAGGGGAGGAAGGGGAGGAAGGGGAGGAAGGGGAGGAAGGGGAGGAAGGGGAGGAAGGGAGGAAGGGGAGGAAGGGGAGGAAGGGGAGGAAGGGGAGGAAGGGGAGGAAGGGGAGGAAGGGGAGGAAGGGGAGGATGACCACAAGAAATTCTACCTTCCAATGGAAATGTATTATAGCAGGAAGATTTGAAAATGAAGGCAGACAAGGAGGCTGAAGAGCAGAAAAAATGATCTTGAAGAGTCATGATCTGACATACAAGCAGTTTATGTTTCCTACCTAACAACAGGCAGTTTTCAGAAGGAAAGTACTCACTAAGGGCATACTTTTGAGTTCAATTGTATTGTCAAACTGCTGTCTCTCCTGCCAGAGCGACACTGAGAAGATACAAGAGGCACTGTCAGCCCTGAGAGGACAACTCATGTTGAAAACTCTGCCAAGATGAACCCTGAGCAGCTAGAGAAGCTGGAATTACTCAAGATGAGAAATGGTTCAGCTCTGCTACAAAACCCTTACTTCCATGGAGAGTTTTGTTTACTGGATCTGCCATAAATGGAATCTGGACCTTCCAGAGAATTGAAGTTTCCTCATAACCATGCTTCTTGACAGTAAGCCAAGTATCTCCAGCACAGCCTGGACAGATGTTTAAGCAATTCACTGATCACAGCATACATCATCTTCTGATGCTCTTAGTGAGAGCTGAGAAAACCTACAGCCTGAAGGACTACCCTGAAAGCAGCACCTGGGCATTCAATTCCTCTCATCAACACACACCCTGCAAATGCAACCTTTAGGTACGAGATTGAACACATCCAAGTGCTGGGTTCTGCACACTGGCCACAACAACCCCTTGCAGAGCTACAGGCTGGGGTCAGAGTGGCTGGAGCATGGCCAGGCAGAAAGGGACCTGGGGGTGCTGGTCGATGGTAGGCTGAACATTAGCCTGCAGTGTGCCCAGGCAGCCAGGAGGGCCAATGGCATCCTGGCCTGCATCAGGAACAGTGTGGCCAGCAGGAGCAGGGAAGTCATTGTGCCCCTGTACCCAGCATTGGTTAGGCCACACCTTGAGTCCTGTGTCCAGTTCTGGGCCCCTCAGTTTAGGAAAGATGTTGAGTTGCTGGAAGGTGTCCAGAGAAGGGCAACAAAGCTGGGGAGGGGTCTGGAGCACAGCCCTGTGAGGAGAGGCTGAGGGAGCTGGGGTTGCTTAGCCTGGAGAAGAGGAGGCTCAAGGGAGACCTTCTTGCTGTCTACAACTCCCTGAAGGGAGGTTGTAGCCAGGTGGGGGTTGGTCTCTTCTCCCAAGCAACCAGCACCAGAACAAGAGGACACAGTCTCAAGCTGTGACAGGGTAGGTTTAGGCTGGAGGTTAGGAAGAAGTTCTACACAGAGAGAGTGATTGGCTGTTGGAATGGGCTGCCCAGGGAGGTGGTGGAGTCACCATCACTGGAGGTGTTCAGGAGGAGACTTGATGGGGTGCTTGGTGCCGTGGTTTAGCTGATACGGTGGTGGTGGATGATAGGTTGGATGTGATGATCTTGAAGGTCTTTTCCAACCTGGTTTATTCTATTCTATTCTGGTCAGCAATCTGTTTGTGGGGTTGTTATTTTCTCCCCATGAAGCACAGATTGTGCAAAGCCCTTCTAATTTGCTTTTTTGGGCAATTCTAATGCAATGGGCTGGGGATGCTAACAGAAGTATTTAAATCTGGTGGAAGCAAACCGTCAGCTTTCTTGGAGGTGACAGACAACATAAGGTCTTCATGATAAAACCATGACTAGTACATAGGGCATAGAATAATTAAAATGATCACCTGGGATTAATGCTTTTCCCCTGGATAAACCTCTAGAGATACACACTATATTTGTCATGAACCCAGAGAGATGAAACTACATCCACCAGGTGGATGTAGCCTGTTTGAAGAGCCTGGATGAGGCACTTGTTGCCATGGTTTAGTTGATCAGATGGTGTTGGGGGATAGGTTGGACTTGATGATCTCAAAGGTCTTTTCCAACCTGGTTTATTCTATTCTATTCTAAAGTGAAAGTGAAGGTGTCTTCAGACTTTTGTAAAGTTCAGGCTCTCCAGAGGAAAGGGTATTTAATCATTCAACTACAAAAAGTTATTGGTTAACACAGCCAATTTCTATATCCCTCACTTAACTTTCTCTGGCTGTAAAATGGTGTTGGGAAACGTCTCATAGGCACAATAAAATTCAGTTACAGCAAAGACTTGCAAAGTAAGGTTTGCCTATGAGCTATCAAAACCTAGCACTAGCTAGGAAACAGAATGATGATGAGAATTTCATTCCCTATGGCTTTGTGAAGCTACAGTATTAGGCATGAATGCTGTTCACCACCAGCAGGGATGAGCAACCTCAGTTTATGCAGAGGAGCAGGGATCCACACTCCTAGGGTAACCAACACACACAAAGATGAAATAGACCCACAGCCTTCTGCTATCCAGAAGGTCAGAAGATACAATCACAGAAACATTTCAGTTGTAAAAGACTTTTGAAATGGAGCCCAACCATCATCTAACTCCACCAAGGCTGGTGCTAAACCACCTCCCTCAGCACCACATCTCTGCAGTATTTAAACACCTCCAGGGATGGGGATTCAACCACCTTCTTGGGAAGACTATTCCAGGGTTTGAGAACCCTTTCAGTGAAAGAAGTTTCTTCTAACAGCCAACCTAAACCACCCCTGGGGCAACCTGAAAACATTTCTTCCAGTCCTCTTAGTTGTTCCTAGGGAGAAGAGACCCATCTCACAACAACCTCCTTTCAGGGAATTGTTGAGATCAAGGTCTCCCATCAGCTTCCTTTCCACCAAACAACCCCAGTTCCTTCAGATGCTCCTCACTACACCTGTTTTCAGACCCTTCACCAGCTTCACTGCCTTTCTCTGGATGTGCTCCAGCACCTCAATGTCTTTCTTGCAGTGAGTGCCCCAAAACTGAACTGAACTCAAGGTGAGGCCCCACCAGTGCAGCTGAGTCCAGGGCAGGTGATCATTTCTCTGCTCCTGCTGCTCACACAATTCCTGGCACAGCCCAGGGTGCAGTTGGCCTTCTTGGCCACCTGGACACATGCTGGCTCACCTTCAGCCAATTTTCAATCTATACCCCCAGGGCTTTCTCTGCTGGGCAGCTTTCCAGTTGCTCTTCCCCAGTGCTGGAGCATCCACTGGATTACTGTAACCCAAGTACAGGACCTGGCATTTAGCCTTGTAGAAATTTATACAATTGGCCTTGGCCATTGATCCAGCCTGTCCAGGCCCCCTGTAGAGCATTCCTACCCTCAAGCAGATCAACACTCCCTCCCAGCTTAATGTCAACTGCAAACTTACTCAATCCCATTGCCCAGTTCATTGATAAAGATATTAAAGGGAACTGTGCCCAGTATTGGGCCCTGGGGAATACTACCTGTAACCAGCTGCCAACTAGGTTTGAGTCCCTTCACCACCACTCTGTGGGTCCAGCCATCCAGCTGGGTGAAGTGTCCACATCCAAGCCAAGATTAATGTAGCTTCAAATATAATGCTAGAGTTAGAGCTAACCATGGATAGTTTATGTAGCCTTCAACAGGGTGCAGACTTTCAGGGGCATTCTACCAAAAATTGGACTAAGAAGATGACTTCTTCGTGGGGTTGCTGCACACCTCCATATTGTTGCAAACCTGCCTTATTTAGAATAGAATAGAATAAACCAGGTTGGAAGAGACCTTCAAGATCATCGTGTCCAACCTATCAACTAATTCAACCCACCTAATCAACTAACCCATGGCACCAAGCACCCTATCAAGTCCTGAACACCTCCAATGACGGTGACTCCACCACCTCCCTGGGCAGCACATTCCAATGGCCAATCTCTCTCTTTGTGTAGAACTACTTCCTAACATCCAGCCTGAACCTCCCCTGTCACAGCTTGAGACTGTGTCCTCTTGTTCTGGTGCAGCTTGCCTGGGAGAAGAGACCAACCCCCACCTGGCTACAACCTCCCTTCAGGGAGTTGGAGACAGCAAGAAGGTCTCCCCTGAGCCTCCTTTTCTCCAGGCTAAGCAACCCCAGCTCCCTCAGCCTCTCCTCACAGGGCTGTGTTCCAAACCCCTCCCCAGCTTTGTTGCCCTTCTCTGGACACCTTCCAGCAACTCAACATCTTTCCTAAACTGAGGGGCCCAGAACTGGACACAGGACTCCAGGTGTGGCCTAACCAGTGCTGAGAACAGGGCAAAATTATTTCCCTGCTCCTGCTGGCCACACTGTTCCTGATGCAGGCCAGGATGCCATTGGCCTTCTTGGCCACCTGGGCACACTGCTGGCCCATGTTCAGCCTATCATTGACCAGCACCCCCAGGTCCCTCTCTGCCTGGCTGCTCTCCAGCCACTCTGACCCCAGCCTGTAGCACTGCCTGGGGTTGTTGTGGCCAAGGTGTAGAACCTGGCACTTGGATGTGTTCAATCTCATGCCCTTAGACTCTGCCCATCTGTCCATCTGGGCAAGGTCCCTCTGCAGAGTCCTCCTACCCTCTAACAGATCAGCTCCTGCCCCCAGCTTGGTGTCATCTGCAAATTCACTAATGATGGACTCAATCCCCTTGTCCAGATCATCAATAAAGATATTGAACAGGATGGGGCCCAGCATTGGTCCCTGGGAGATCATTCAGTGTATCTAGCACTTTACCATACATTTACTATCACAGAGATACTTTTCAAGACATTTGAAGTTCCAGGGTTTTTAAAGGTCCATTTTGACCTAACAAGGCAGCATTTACAGCTTGCAAAGTTTGTGGTGTTTTTTGGCTACGCCTTTCAAATTCAGTTAAAGATTTTGAGCAGAAAAGTAGAAAAATACAAATCACAGTATCACAGTCTCACAGTATAACTAAGGTTGGAAGAGACCCCAAGGAGCATCAAGTCCAACCTGTCCCAACAGACCTCATGACTAGACCATGGCACCAAGTGCCACGTCCAATCCTCTCTTGAACACCTCCAGGGACAGTGACTCCACCACCTCCCTGGGCAGCACATCCCAATGACGAACGACTCGCTCAGTGAAGAACTTTCTCCTCACCTCGAGTCTAAACCTCCCCTGGCACAGCTTGAGACTGTGTCCCCTTGTTCTGGTGCTGGTTGCCTGGGAGAAGAGACCAACCCCTTCCTGGCCACAACCACCTTTCAGGTAGTTATAGAAGGCAATGAGGTCACCCCGAGCTTCCTCTTCTCCAGGCTAAGCAACCCCAGCTCCCTCAGCCTCTCCTCACAGGGCTGTGCTCAAGGCCTCTCCCCAGCCTCATTGCCCTTCTCTGGACACCTTCAAGTGTTTCAATGTCCTTCTTAAACTGAGGGGCCCAGAACTGGACACAGGACTCAAGGTGTGGCCTAACCAATGCAGAGTACAGGGGCACAATGACCTCCCTGCTCCTGCTGGCCACACTATTCCTAATGCAGGCCAGGATGCCATTGGCCCTCTTGGCCACCTGGGCACACTGCAGGCTCATGTTTAGGCGGCTGTCAATCAGCACCCCCAGGTCCCTCTCTGTTTGGCAGCTCTCAGCCACTCTGACCCCAGCCTGTAGCTCTGCATGGGGTTGCTGTGGCCAAAGTGCAGCCCCTGGCACTTGGACTTGTTGAATGCCATCCTGTTGGACTCTGCCCATCTGTCCAGTTGGTCGAGGTCCCTCTGCAGAGCCTTTCTACCCTCTAACTGACCAACATCTGTTCCCAACTTGGTGTCATCTGCAAACTTGCTGACTCACTCTTGGGTGTAAAAAGGAAAATGAAAGATTATTCTAAACAAATTCATTGGATAAATACCTAGAATAAGAGGAGCTGTACCATAACAATTCTCTCTTCTCTCCTCTTCTGATCTCAGCTGTTTTGCTTCGCTCGGGAGAGAGAACATGCTTTGGCTGGCCTTGGCTAAGTCTAACCCACTGCTTTTTCTCTCCACTCCTTTCTCTCTTGGGACAGGGGGGTGGGGGCAGGGGAATGGCTTCCCTGGTCTCCAACTAGCAGGATTTTCATGTTGTCTGCTAAATGTATATATCTGTATAATGTTGTAACTCCTGCATATTTTGTACACATTCATTGCACTCCATTGGAGAGCGTAGATCTTGCTTGCAAATACAGCTTCATTTGCTTCTGAGTTGGTCTGGCAAAGCTAATGCTGGGGGGAAACTTCAACCCACCACAAAGCTGCACAGAGCTTTTAACTTGAGGAAGAGGGCAAAACACCTGACTCTCACAGCCAGGTTAACCTAAAAGGAAAACATCTTTCAATCTTTTTACTGAACCTTTCTGATTTGAGTTGCAAACACAACATTCT
Organism: Dryobates pubescens; assembly: GCF_014839835.1. NCBI lineage: Eukaryota > Metazoa > Chordata > Aves > Piciformes > Picidae > Dryobates > Dryobates pubescens. The sequence goes on from NC_071619.1 coordinate 42,340,054, forward strand.
TTTATTCCAAAGCCACTGCAGTACATCTATTTAAACAAACAAACAAACAAACACAACCCTCACTCTGATTTCTATAACCCCACAGCTCACAATTAACCTGAAACCAAAGAACTTCCCACAAGTCATAAAACAAAGCAGCTAGTGATGGGGACTTAAACTCTTCAGTCGCACAGGATTACGCCAACATTTAAAGAAAACAACTTCAGGTTGCCATGCCCATCCACACTCAACACCAGAGGGAGTTATTCATGGGTGCCAAGCTAAAATGTAATCTGTTTTTCTTTTGATTCACAGATTCATTTGTATTTCAACTCAGTTTACAGAACACGCTGCCTGCGCTCACAGAAGGAGCTGACACACAATGCATTCTCAGACTACAGAATTAGCCAGCTTGGAAAAGACCTCAGAGATCATCCAGTCCAACCTATCACCCAACACCATCTGCTCAACTAAACCATGGCACCAAGTGCCTCATCCAGTCTCCTCTTAAACACCTCCAGTGATGGGGACTCCACCACCTCCCTGGGCAGCACATTCCAATGGCAAATCTTTCTGTGTAGAACTTCTTCCTAACCTCCAGCCTAAACCTACCCTGGCACAGCTTGAGACTGTGTCCTCTTGTTCTGGTGCTGGTTACCTGGGAGAAGAGACCAACCCCCACCTGGCTACAACCCCCCTTCAGGGTGTTGGAGAGAGCAGTAAGGTCTTCTCTGAGCCTTCTCTTCTCCAGGCTAATCAACCCCAGCTCCCTCAGCCTCTCCTCACAGGGCTGTGCTCCAAACCCCTCCCCAGCTTTGTTGCTGAAAGGTTCTTTGCTTTCTGTAAGGTTCATACCACACACAAACACACAAACAACAACAAAAAACCCACCCCACAAAAATAAAAGCCTCTTGGAAGACCAAGCCATATCTAACAGTCAACATCTTTCAGAAACAAACAAATAAACCCTAACATTTCTCCCACTGTAACCTGCCCTACATGTGATTTGTAAGGGAGTAAAAGCACACCTCTCAACATTTCTTCTCATTAAGAAATCCCAGACATGAACCTAACAAATTACCTTACAAATGAACCAAAATGTTAATTGATTTTGCAGTTTCAAGCAACTGCTGTTTGGGATTGTGAGTTTCAGAGGGATTGAAACCAAACCTACCACACACTTCCCAATGAATGACAACCAAATGAATTGGTTGCTGTGACTCAGCACTATGGAAGACACTGTGTAAAGGCACAAAATACCAGCACATCACCATTTCAACGGTTTCACTAGCTTCAGCCACCACTGACTAAGAGCTGTATAAAACAGATGTATTGGCTGCATCAGGCTGAAACCCACAGGAACTTCAAAGCTTGATGATACTCTTTCTGCCTTTACACCTAGCACCCTCCTCCTTCCAAAAGCTCTGGAATCCAACACACAGCACATTCACTGAGACATCTCCTTTCCTCTCTGATCATTTCTCAGTATGAAATAAGGTAAAAGAAGAACACACAGGCAGTTAAAGAGGTGCTCATGTGGCAGTATAAAAACCAGTCTTGCATCTTTCAAGAGGCAGTCTCCTGTTTTGGGCAAAAAAATCCACACCACAGAACCACAGAATCATTTCAGTTGAGAAAGACCTTTAAGATCAAGTCCAACCACCATCTAACTCTACCAAGTCTGGTGCTAAACAGTGTCATAGAATCCTAGAATCAACCAGCTTGGAAAAGACCTCTGAGATCATCAAGTCCAACCTATGACCTAACACCCAGCACCTCCTGACAACTAAACCATGGCTCCAAGTGCCACATCTAAGCCTTTTTTTGTCCCTCAGCACCACATCTCTGCATCTTCGAAACACCTGCAGAGATGAGGGATTCAATCGCCTGTCTGAGGAGCCTATTCCAGGGTTTGAGAACCCTTTCAGTGCAGTTTATTCCAGCAGCCAACACTCCCCCAGTGCAACTTGAGGTCATCTCCTCTCATCCTATTACGAAAATCTAACACTACTCACAATATTATTATTTGACTTGACTTAAAGGATAAGTAGTGGTTTGTGTGTCACCGAAGTTGGTTAGATTTGGGAGGCCTGCAATGCCTTTTTTGCAGAGAAACGCATTAAGGATATTTAGCCAGAGGGCATTTATTTCTCAAATCAGCTGCATAGAGAGATCCTACACATCTGTACAATCTTAACTTTGTCCCTGGACTGTAAAAAAAATAGATACAAAATTGTGTGTCTGTCAGAGCAGTTAGTTTCTCACAGAATGCAGGAGCTGGGGATGCTTAGCCTGCAGAAGAGCAGGCTCAGGGCAGACCTTATTGCTGTCTACAACTACGTGAAGGGAGGTTGTAGCCAGGTGGGGGGTGGTCTCTTCTCCCAGGCAACCACCACCAGAACAAGAAAACACAGTCTCAAGCTGTGCCAGGGGAGGTTTAGGCTGGATGTTAGGAAGAAGTTCTTCCCAGAAGGAGAGATTTGTCATTGAATGTGCTGCCCAGGGAGGTGGTGGAGTCACCATCACTGGAGGTGTTTAAGAAGAAACTGTGGTGCCATGGTTTAGTTGATTAGATGGTGTTGGGTGATAGGTTGGACTTGATCTCAAAGGTGTTTTCCAACCTGGTTAATTCTATTCTATCCCTCCCGAGCCTGGGAAGTAGTCTGAACTATGAAATCAGAACAGAAGAAGGAAAAATAATTACTCTAGATCATAAGGAAGCTTTCAGCAGCTGGTGAGTAGCTACATCTTAAGTCTTATGAGATACTCTTAAAACTCAGTCTACTATTCTGTATCTACAGAAACAGTCTTATAGAAGCAGTCTTATTTCTTTAGGTTCTTGTGCTTTTAGATTCTGCCTCCTCATGACACTAGGCATTAATTTTGTTCCAAGGAAGAATTCACTTTATTCCAATTTCTTCTCTGTCACTGAACTCCATTTGCTGCTGTCCTACACAAATGGATCAACAGAAGTGACAATGCAATGTCCAACGTACCATGGTGTTCCACCACTTTTTCAGACCCTCCTCCTACTAACATCCTTTTAAACTAGTTCAGATAAAAGGAAATTTACTGTCATCTGCCTTAGACTACCTCTACCTTTCATCCTCAAAACGAACTATAAAGCCTGCACAGCATTTAATGTGGTTCAAAACACTTTCTACGGAGTTTGTATTTAGCAGAGGTCTGCAGTGGCTGTTTCATTCAACCTTACCTTTGCTCTTTTTCCAGAGTTCCTCTACTTCTTCAAAATAATTTAAAATGCAGAGGTATTTCTACAGCTCCTGCATCCTGCTGCTGGCATTTTGTATCTTCATAACCCCACACCCATTCTTGGAACTAATATAGAAGAGTTTAAGCCACTGCTTGCTTCATAGACCTCAGAAACTGTAGCAAAGGATGGATTTTTTTTCCTTCAGAGCAGGAACAACTGAGTTGCTATCACATCCCTTATCTCTGTGATTTACATCAGTGTGTTTTTCATTAGCATTATTATTTGATCAGGAATTCCATAAGGCTTTAGCCCCTTAGTCTGAAGCAGGATAATTTTCATATCAGTTCAGCTTCCACTCTTTTATTAAGGATTAAAAAGGAAAGACAGAAGTAGTCTAGTCTTTCTAACTTGTTTGTCCATTCCATCATTCCAAAACTTCTTTAGTGAAATGTTGTGAGTGGCTGAACTATCTAAGTGAGTAACTTCTTTAATGTCTTTTTTATTTCTTCACTTGCTCTCAACCCATCAAGTCTCACACTGCTGAGAAAGATTTAAATGAATGCATTAGGTTCAGCTATTCCATGCTGCTTTTCCATTTCCCTTTATGTTTCCAATTACATTAGAACTCCTAACCTCAATTCATGTAACCTTTTTTCTTCTTTTTAAACATGCAATGTTTTGTGCTTTCTCACATAGACTTGATTTTGGTTTTTTTTCCTGGAGGACACTCTATTACATCCATTAACCTCTCACCTCTTGTGCAGGGTTAGATTTTCCAACCCAGCTACTTCTTTACTGTTGTTCTTAAGGCTATGAGTTAAACACCCCCAGTCTGCCCCCTCCAGAGCTTGCAAAACATCAAAAGAAAAAGTGCACAATCTTGAGGAGGGACAACCCAAAAGCTATCAGAGCAAGCCTGCCAGATACAGCACAGTGTAAAACAAAACATACATTCTGTTCACTCCAGCTTATTCAACAGAAGGGAAGAGGGGGCTAGAGTAGAGGGGAAGAAAAGAAAAGAGCACTGTATGGAAACACTGAAGTTGAAAGAAGACTATCAAACAATCTGGTTAAATAAACATTTACACTTAAAAGTCTCTGTAAAGAACCTTTCAGAAACTGCTACAATGTCTGACTGTAGTACTTTTAGTTCTCTAAAGTAACCTGCTGGGCTGCTGCTGCCTTTCCATTTCTAACTGGACTAAACTGTGACTTCTTTAGGAACTAGCACTCAGCTGAGTATACAGGACCACATAAACAAGAGAGCTCTGAAGACACCAACACACAGAAAGCAGCATCGAGGGAAAAAAAAGTAATCAACAGCTGACACACTGACTGCAAAAGGTAAACACCCTGGTACAGTGCTGGAATCAGAGACAGGTGTAACAATGACTCTGTGTAGTAGTTTTATTAAAAGCAGAGGTGAAAGCAGTGTGAGCCAGTAATGTGCCCTTGTGGCCAAGGTGGCAAATGACATTCTCAAGTGCATCTAGAAGAGTGTGGCCAAATGGTCAGGAGAGGTTCTCCTCCTCCTCTAACCTGACCTGCTGAGGCCACACCTGGAATATTGTATCTAGTTCTGGGCTCCTTGGTTCAAGAGAGACTCAGAACTACTGGAGAGAGTTGAATGGAGGGCCACAAAGACAACAACAGGACCGTACCATATCCCTTAGGAGGAGAGGCTGAGGAACCTGGGGCTCTTCAGCCTGCATAAGACTGGAAGATCTTATCAATGCTGGAGATCAGGAGGATGGTGCTGGGCTCTTTTCAGTGGCTCCCAGTGACAGTGCAAGGGGCAATGGGTACCAACTTGAACACAGGAGGTTTCACTTAAACATAAGGAAAAACTTCTCTCCTGTGAGGGTGCTGAAGCACTGGACCAAGCTGCCCAGAGAGGTTGGGGTGTCTCAGTCTTGAGGTCACTCAAAACCCACCCAGTTGCATTCCTGTTTGATTTACTGCAGGTGATCCTGCTCTAGCAGTGTGGGTGGACTAGATGATCTCCAGAAGTCCCTTCCAACCCCTTACCCTTCTGTGAGATTGTGTGAAATTTCAAGCTCCAAAAACCCCAAGTTTCTTGCAAGTGAAGTATCATTGCACCTGTTTGAAAGGCTATGACAAGGTAATTAAGAGAAAAACCTCTACCTTGCATGTCATCTTATGTCACCATGCCTCAAGCTACAACTCTTCATTCTCCCTGTGCCTTTAGGTATGTCTGAAGGATAATTAAAAGGTCACAGTTCAAGTAGAAACAAGCTTGTTTTGAGCAAGCAAGTTCACATGTCAATGCAGGTGCACATGTCATGTCGCAGGGAGAGCAACATAATGAAGTTACAATAAAAGCAAAGACAGGTACACCAAGGATGACTTTGAGTCAAACTATTAATTTACACAGCATTAACCATGTTATTCTAATTATTAATTGCCACAGTTACATGCATAATAGCTTTAGTATGAACAGTTTGTGAAGATCCCACTTCCAGATAGCTAACAAACATACCTCTGCTTTGTTCAGTCTTTCATTAAGTACTTGGAGCAGAAAATACACCAACAAACAACAAAGAAAGTCCAGAGAAACAGCAGCTTGAATAATGGATAAAGAGATTATTGCACACAACCACTCAGCACTAGTTGGGAATTCTGCAGAAACAGCAGCCCTGTATTTTCACAGCTCAGGCCACAACTTTTTGGCCTGGAGTTTCACTTTTCATGAAACGCCCTCAAGAGGCAAAGCTCAAAACCCACCACTCCGTGTACGAGCAACACCAGTTTCAAGATCAGGAAGGAGAGGAGTTTCTGCTACTCCTGAGGTCTCCAGAGGCATGACAATTGGCAATGGCCATAAAGCAGATGCTGAACCCTCATCACGTATAGCTAGTCGCTTCAACTTAAGGAAAAACCTCTTGCCAAAGCACTGGACCAGGCTGCCCGGCAAGGCTGTGGAGTGTCCTTCTCTGCAAACTTTCAAAACCTGCCTGGACGTTTTCCTGTCCAACCTGCTCTTGGTGGCCCTGTCTTAGCAGGGTGGGTGGACTAGGTGATCTCCAGAGGTGCTTTCCAACCCCTGCATTAGATATCATACAGCGGTTAGGATAATGTGAGGTTATGACAAGGTATAGCTCCTGTAAGAGCAGCTAAGCTCGGCGGGGCAGGGAGGGGGCGGGAACCGTACAAGTTTGACAGAGCCAGGAGAAAGTTTCCCTTCCCTCCCAGCAGAGTCGCTGCCTCTCACGTAATCTTTTCGGTTGGAAAAGAGCTTTAAGATCATCCCGTACAACCATTACCTAGATCTTAACAATCCCCACACCCCGTCCCGTCAGAAGACAGCACGGCTGGTCCCACGGCACGCAGCAGCACCGGAAAAGCCCGTCCCTGCGGCACCGAGTTCTCCGACTTCCCCGCAGCCACCCGGAGGATTCCCAAAGCCAGAGCGCGGCACTTCCGCGGTCCGCCAGCGGCAGAAGCCCCGCCGCCCCACCGACCACGCGGGAGTGCGGGGGCAAGACCAGCCCAGCCCGGTGCTGTCTCGCCCCGCGGGAGCGCTCCTTCCTCCCGCTCGCCAGGATGGCGGCGCAGAGCCGGCGGAATGCGAGCGGCCCCAGCCCCCGCTCGCAGCTCCCGCCGCGCCGGCTGGCCCCGCCCCGTCCCTTACCGCGCCTGTTGCACGCCTATAGGCCGGGCTGGCGGGGTCTCCCACAACCAGCCGCACTCCCCAAGTCTCTCATACCCCACTCCATCCCGGGCCCGACGTGCCTCCACCCTGACTCTCCGTGGGGGACCTGTCCCTCTTCCCGCGCACGGTGGCCCGCCTGCAGTGATCCACCCCAAAGCCGGCTTGTTACGGCGCGGACCCGAGACTGAGGCTTCCCCCGCTCTCCACGGCTCGGTCTCGCCGGCATCCTCCCCGCTCGGCTCCCCTCCTCCCCAGTACCTGCTGCCGGAGCGGCCCGGCCCCGTCGCTCCCTTCCCTCCGTACCCGCCTGCCCAGCGCTGGCTTGCCGACGGCAGCGCGCACGCGCCCCAGCCAGCTGCGTCACTGCCGCTCCGCGCCGCAGGGCCCTCTGGGAGGCAGAACGCTTCCGGTCGGGCCCGGCCCCGCGAGAGCGCCCGGTGGAGGAGGAGGAGGAGGAGGCGGCGGCGGCAGCGGCAGCAGCCTCTCGTCAAGCAGCGAGCGCCCTCCTCAGGAGAGCCAACGCTGGGGGGAGGCAGCGGTCCTGAGGAAGACTACAACTCCCAGCATGCAGCAGGACGCCAAAGGCTTCCCCCCTCCCCTGAGGACTGCTAGGAGCGCCACGGCCGGGAGTGTCTGGGGTGGTTGCAGCGGGAGGGCGGGCAGGCAGGCAGGCAGGCAGGCAGGCGGGCGTCTCATAGGCCTGGAGAGGGAGGAGATGGCAACAGGGCGCTGCCCCTCAGGAACTCAGAGGCGGCGATGGCGCAGGGCGGTGATAGGCCGCTGGTGCGTAACCTGACGCCTGTCAGCGCTGCCGCTGCCTTCTGTCCTGCCCTGATCAGGCCGCACCCGGAATACTGCCTCTAGTTCTGGGCTCACCAGTAAAAGAAGGTCAAGGAACTACTGGAGAGAGTCCATCAGAGAGCCACTAAGGTGATGAAGGGACTGGAACATCTGCCTTGCGAGGAAAGGCTAAGAAACCTGGGACTGTTTTGCCTGGAGGAGACGGGGATCTCATTAACGCTTCTCAACATCTAAAGGACAAGTGTCAGGAGGATGGAGCCAGACACTTCTCAGGGGGTGTCCAGTGACAGGGGAAAGTGGACACAAACTGGAGCAGAGGAGGTTCTACATAAACACAAAGAAAGAAGTCTTCCCTTCAAGGATGGCAGAGCATTGGAATAGGCTTTCCAGAGAAGTTGTGGAGTCTCCCTCTCTGGAGGCATTCCAAACCCAGCTGGGCATGTTTCTGCGTGATTTACTATGGATGACCTTGCTCTAGGAGGGCTTTGGACTAGGTGATCTGCAGAGTTCCTTTCCAACCCCTATGCTTCTGCAATTCTGTGTGAACCATGTCACTGCAAGTGAAGCACAGCACCTTCTGTGCATGCTGAGGAGCACAGGTGAAAAGAGATGTCATTTCTCAGTTTCACTGGTGATAGACAGTACAGTTTTAAGACTGAACACAGCAGAGTGGTGAAGGTAAGGTAGGTACAGCAGCAGTACTGGGTGTATAGCTAGCAGGAAAAGCCACAACAGAATCAAATCATAGAATTGTTTTGGTTGGAAAAGACCTTTGAGATCATTGAGCCTAACCATTCTCTAACTACACTAAGTCTGGTGCTAAACCATACTTCACAGCACCCTAGCTTTTCCTCTTTGAAACACCTCCAGGGTGGGGATTCAGCCACCTCCCTGTGGAGCCTGTTGAGGGAACTTTCCTCTAATAGTCAACCTAAACCTTCCCTGGGGTAACTTGAGCCCATTTCCTCTTGTCCTATCACTTGTTCCTAGGGAAAAGAGACCAACACTCACCTTCCTCCAACGTCCGTTCAGGGACTTGAAGAGAGTGAGAAGGTCTCAGCCTCTGTTTCTCCAGGCTAGACAACCCCAGTTTCCTCAGATGCTCCTTACTGTTTCCAGACCCTTCACCAGATCTGTTGCCTTTTTCAGGACACACTCCAGCACCTCAATGTCTTTCCTGAAGTGAGGGGCCTGAAACTGAATACAATACTCAAGATGTAGCCTCACCAGTGCTGAGTCCAGGGAGAAAAATCACTTTCCTGGTCCTGCTGGTCACACTTCCTGATACAGGCCTGATGCTGTTGCTCTTCTTGGCCACCTGAGCACATGGTGCCTCACCTTCAGCCAGTTATTGATCAACACCCTTGGGTCTTTCTCTGTTGGGCAGCTTTCCAGACACTCTTCCCCAAGCCTGGTGTGTTCACAGGGCTCTTGTGACCTAAGTGCAGAATCCAGCACTTGCCCTTGTTGAACTTCATATCACTGGCCTTGGCTCATCAGTCCAGCCTGTCCAGGTCCCTCTGCAGAGCATTCCTACCCTCAAGCAGATCAACATTCTCTCCCAACTTGGTGTCATCTGCAAATTTACTGAGGGAGCACTTGATCCCCTTGCCCAGATCATTGATAAAGGTTAAAGAGAAGTGGCAGCACTTGTGGCCAGCTACCAAGTGGATTTAACAGCATTCAGTACTGCTTTCTGGGCCAGGCCAGTCAGCCAGATTTTACCCAGTGAGTACACACTGGGTATATTCAGTGGGTATATTTCATAGGGTTCCTTTATAGCATAGCATATCTGTCCATAGAATTGAGGGAAGAGGTTAAAGCAGACAGGCAACAGCTTTGTCCTAAAGCACCAAAAAAATTAAGGAACAGTCACACTTCTCTTTCATACCCTAGCAGTAAGCACATCTGTACTGCAGCTAGACATCTGGTTGCAGTATTGTCTGGCACTCCTGAGATACTTTCTATCAAATGTGCACAGGTAGGGATGGAGGAAGAGATTTGGAAGTTCTGGTTTTGCCTAGAATCTGATTTCAGGTGCAGCTGAGCTAACACAACAGTGTGCTGCAGGTACAGGGATGAGTTACCATTTCCCATCACCTTTGCTCTTCTGCTTCCTTCTCTTCATTGCATACACATTTTCAGGCATGGTGAACTGTGTTCATTCTGCACATCTTGTCGTACATCACCCTAAAAGGCCACCACAGATGAGTACAGCCATCACCTTCAAGCAAGGATTTGTACAATTTAGGGGTTTGTGTTATATGAGTCTGTGAGAGCACTGAATACAGAGAGGCAGGCCCAGGGCAGGTCTGTGTCATCACTGGGCAACACAGTGAAAAGAACCACCAGATTTCAGACTGTCTAGAAACATGGAGATCTGAAATTAGGCTGAAAGCAGCCAGGCAGAAAGGGACCTGGGGCTACTGGTTGACAGTAGGCTGAAGATGAGCCAGCAGTGTGCCCAGGTGGCCAAGAAGGCCAATGGCATCCTGGCCTGCATCAGGAACAGCATGGCCAGCAGGAGCAGGGAAGTCATTGTGCCCTGTGCTCAGCACTGATTAGGCTACACCTTGAGTCCTGTGTCCAGTTCTGGGCCCCTCAGTTTAGGAAAGATGTTGAGATGCTGGAAGGTGTCCAGAGAAGGGCAACAAAGCTGGGGAGGGGTCTGGAGCACAGCCCTGTGAGGAGAGGCTGAGGGAGCTGGGGTTGCTTAGCCTGGAGAAGAGGAGGCTTGGGGAGACCTTCTTGCTCTCTACAACTCCCTGAAGGGAGGTTGTAGCCAGGTGGGGGTTGGTCTCTTCTCCCAGGCAAGCAGCAGCAGAACAAGAGGACACAGTCTGAAGCTGTGCCAGGGGAAGTTTAGGCTGGAGGTGAGGAGAAAGTTCTTCACTGAGAGAGTCATTGGCCATTGGAATGTGCTGCCCAGGGAGGTGGTGTAGTCACCATCCCAGGAAGTGTTCAAGAGGGGATTGGATGTGGCACTCAGTACTATGGTTTAGTTAGTCCTAAGGTTTGGGTGACAGGTTGGACTTGATGATCTTTGAGGTCTTTTCCATCCTTATTGATTCTGTGATTCTGTGATCAGCTGCTGTTAAGACAGAAGGTAGGTTCAGTTCTGACAACAGCTACTTCTCAAGTGCTAAGTATTTCAGAAGCATAATTCAGCTGAAGGAAGTTTAGCCCTAAACTGTGAATACAGAATTCTGAACATAATTTTTCACTTCACATAAAAGGGATGCAGGCAAGCAGAATATTTTTAATCAGAGTCTAAAAAGACAACAGCTCTGAAGGCTGAACAATGACCCTGAAGTGAGAAAGTCAGTGGTGGAAGTGGATGGACTAAACAGATCATGTTGTGATTGTGTGAAGTTTGGGTTTAGGTGTGTTACCACTGGGCCCCGTTTTCCCCAGTGCAAAGGGAAGGCAGATGTTATCCTGATAATCCAGCCCTTCCTAAAAAAGGCCATAGAGCCTGACTGCTAACCATATTTAGCACAACTAAATTACAACTGGCAACAGCAAGCCTTGGTTGTCACCTACTGGCATTTTATTCAGGCCTGGAAATGAAAACACAGTTGTCTGTGCTGTTTCCAAAGAAGAAAGTCAGCCTTGCAGATAGGGAAAGAGAAAGATAAATCCAAGCAACAAGATCATCAAGATTTAGGATGTCAGAGCTGCCACTGCCACAGCCAAAACATGTTGTGATGTGTTTCTGAGGTGGTGAGAAGTGGTCATGCATGATGGCAGGGTCACATGAGGTGTCTTTGCAGTCAGGTGGGGTGAGCACCCACCAAGGAGAAGCAAAATCACCAAATCAGGATTTCTCCTGGTGGCTGGCAGGCCCTTGTGCAGTGAAGGGGCTGGAGCTGGGTTGTCTTCTGGGAGTCACTGGGAAGAGGGCAGGAAGATCTGCCCAACTCTCAACTCTTGGCCATTCCCTCTCTCTTTCTGCCCTCTCTCTTTCTGCCTTCTCCTGCCCAGGCAGGTCAGAAACCCACCATTGCTGTCTGCATCAGCTCCCAGAGATGGTGACAATGGAGGCCAGGGGCACACTGACCATTCCATCACAAGAAACCACAAAATGGTGTGGGTTAAGGTGTAAAGGGCAAACCTGCAGGCATCAGAACAGCAGGGTGTTAACACAGCACTCTGGGTAGGGTTTCCCTGTAATTCAGAAGGCATAGAGTATTACTGCTTCTGCCTGTCTCATCTTCTTTGTGGAGCAGCACTCCAGAAATGACAGTGTTAACAAATACAGTGGAAGAGACTGCTCTGTAAGCTGAGCTACATGGTCACATGCATGGGTTTTATTTTTAACATCCCTAAACTACTTGATGTTTCTGTCTGGGCTCGCTCTGTGTCCTCCCATTCCCTCCTGTTTCTTTCCATGCAGTCCTCCCTTACCTCCTATCAAGCCAGCTGAGCACAACCAGGAGAGCAAGCATTTGCTACATACCCAGGGGCTCTATGATTAAGGTAAGGCTTTGCAAATAGAGCTGGAGTTGGTCTAAACTTTTGCAGTGTAATGGTTGCTGTGGCAAGCTGTGAAAATCAAAAGATCTTCAGGACATCCTTAGTAACCTCAGGGAAAAGATGCCAAGGTGTGGATTCAGACTGAAAACTTGGTGTTGCTCATGCAGATTGAGTGAATGGTTATGAAATAAGAATTACAAGGGTTACAGATACTACTGCACCATTTATAGCTGTGGCTGTGTAGCAGTTTTTATTCAGGAATCTTACCTGGGTTTGGTTTTGTGGCTTAGCCTTTAACTAATAGCTCTGAAATTCTCTATAGTGGGCACCTGCCTTGGGCTAGATTGCTTTTCTTTTGCTCACTGGGTTATCTCAAGAAGTTTTCTGAGAAGGATGTTAATGAGACTGTTACTACAGCATAAAATAAAACATCACATGAAAAAAAACCCCAAACATTTTGGGCTATTTTTTACTCAAACTGCAACTGCTCTGAACCTTATTGCTGAACTCATACCAAAATCAAAGCCATTTCCTGGTTATCAGTCCAAAGTGAGAGGTTGTGTCTCTCCCAAGGACGGCACAGGGACCTCTCACATGCCACTTTACTGCCTATGTGCAGCACAGATTTACCAGGCAAGGAGGAGGCCTGAAGGTGTGATAGCTTCTCTTGAGATCCATGGTCCTGCATGCCATGCTGAGGGAGCTGAGGAGAAGCTGATGTGCTGCTGTGAGAACCTGAACAGCAGCTGTGCTCTGAAAGAAAAGCAAGGAAGGTGGATTGAAGCCTTGGCCAGGCTGATGCACTATGCCATGGACATACTCAACCTCTGTCATTTTAAAGCTGTATTTATTTATTCAGTATAAAACAATTGCAGCCTGTTCAGTGAGTGACTCATGATTATTGCCATGTAGCACCACAGTCTCAGCCAGCTGATTCCCAGCTAGACAGTACAAGGACTAGCTCCTTAATTGTCACAGCGTCGGCCTTCCAGCTGTGGCCTTATCTAACAGGTCCCACAGAAAACCTTCTCACTTTGTTATGTCTTATACTGAGGACTTGAGGTTCACCAGAAGGGTTGTCCTGGAATCAAAGTGCCCCTAAAAAATCCATATGAACTTTTTCAGGGTCTGAGCCTCAAAGAAGCTGTATCTTGCACATGCTCAGTAGAAAGTTATTAGTGTAACTGGTGGAGATTTACTATCTATCTTTTATTTTCCCTTTCCACCTGCCTTGAGTGTACCATATTTTCTGCCTGGCTCATTTAAAGCCTGGCTGGCAAGGTATATCCAAGCTCAATCTGAATGGCAGATGTGCCATAAAGGACAGTAACCTGCTATGCCTAATGCCAAGGTGGTTACTCAAGCTGTGGCTGTTCCTGGTGTGGGTGTTGAGCTATGGGGCTTGACTTAGATAGAGGTCACTGTGATTCCAGGTAGCAGTGTTCTTGAATTGACTTTTTATTGTGATATCTAGTGATGGGAGTTTAGAGAACTTAGGCTCCCAAGAATTAGGGAATTATTAAGGTTGGAAAAGATCTCTGAGATCAAGTCCAGCCATCAGCTGAACACCACCTTGCCCACTAAACCATGGCTCCAAGTGCCATGTCTTCACGTGCTTTGTCCACCTCCAGGGATGGTGACTCTACCAATTCATCATGTACAAATCACCCACCATCATGTAGATGTGGTACAGTATCCTGGTTCCTTCCTCAGCTCCAAGAAACAAATGCATCTGTTTAGCAAAAAGAGAGCCCAGCCTGATTTCTGGCTGAGTGTAGCGACTGAGGAAAGAGTGCTGCATGAAGAGAGAGGAATATCTCTAAGGAGACATAGATGCTTTTCTAGAAAATATGATTCTACAGCTGGCTCTGCTAGGATTTTTGTGCAGGAGGCATGCAACTGCAAGAGTAACATCAGAACCTGAGCATCTCCGTGCTTGATATGTGTCTGTATCTCTATCTGTATCTCTATCTGTATCTGTATCTCTATCTGTATCTCTATCTGTATCTGTATCTCTATCTCTACCTCTATCTCTACCTCTATCTCTATGTCTTTATCTCTCTCTATCTCTATATCTGTATCTATATATCTCTATATATCTATCTATATATATCATCTATATCTATATACACAGATGTATATATAGTTAGTTATATATCTATATAGAATAGGATAGAATGGAATGGAATGGAATGGAATGGAATGGAATGGAATGGAATAGAATTAACCAGGTTGGAAAAGACCTCAGAAATCATCAAGTCCAACCTATCACCCAACACCATCTAATCAACTAAACCATGGCACCAAGTGCCTCATTCAGGCTCTTCCTAAGCACCTCCAGGGATGGTGACTCCACCACCTCCCTGGGCAGCACATTCCAATGGCCAATCTCTCTGTGAAGAACTTCTTCCTAACATCCAGCCTACACACACACATATATATAGTAATATATGTGTATATATATGTATATATAATGTATAATATGATATGGAATTCTATTTATTTTCATCTCTGTATACTTTAAGTCTCCATCTGCCAAACAGAAGTCACAGTATCTTTCAACCTTCAAGTGTACCTCTACTACTGCAAAGATAAATTACTATTGGTTGTGAACCTCCTCAGATACTAAGGTAGTAAATATACTGAAAAACCCTGTAAGGATATCAGTAACTCTATATTGACCTCAGGATTTCAGTACTGTGATAAAAACTAGATGAACACCATATGGTAGGTAACAAGGATTAAAAGAAATAGAGAAAAAAGATCCTTTCCACCCTGTACACTTCACCAAAAGTTATTCACATTTTCTTCTGTTGTAATGTTCTGTATAACTTCAATAAGGGCTTTGGAACACAGCCCTATGAAGAGAGGCTGAGGGAGCTGGGGTTGCTTAGCCTGGAGAAGAGGAGGCTCAGGGGAGACCTCATTGCTTTCTCCAACTCCCTGAAGGGAGGTTGTAGCCAGGTGGGGGTTGGTCTCTTCTCCCAGGCAATCAGCACCAGAACAAGAGGACACAGTCTCAAGCTGTGCCAGGGGAGGTTCAGACTGGATGTTAGGAAGAAATTCTTCACAGAGAGAGTGATTTCCCATTGGAATGTGCTGCCCAGGGAGGTGGTGGAGTCACCATCATTGGAGGTGTTCAGGAGGAGACTTGATAGGGTGCTTGGTTACATGGTTTAGTTGATTAGGTGGTGTTGGATGATAGGTTGGACACGATGATCTTGAAGGTCTCTCCCAACCTGGTCTGGTCCTATTCTATTCTATTCTATTCCATTCCTTCTATTCATTCTATTCCATTCCATTCCATTCCATTCCATTCCATTCTCCTTGACTCTAGAACGTGGATGCAAACTGTTCCTGAGGTTTTTGGCTTCTAAGGTACTTTTCATGTTGTAAATCTTAGTTTGGTGTATGTTCCTTTTCAGCCTCCTCTCAGAGGCACTCTCTAAGGCTTCTGGTAGCCCTGGGTTTAAAAACTGGAGCTATCCCTTCATTCTGTGTCAAGAACTTGGGCAGAATGTATAACCTTAGTATGTAATGTGGTCAGTCACATAGGTCTTCTGAGGAGTGGCTGAGTGTGGTTGTTTAACCTGGAGAAAAGGAGGCTGTCTACAACCTGAAAGGAGCTTGTAGAGAGGTAGGGGTTGGTCTCTTCTCACTAGTAAGGAGTGACAGAATAAGAGGAAATGGCCTCAAGCTGTCCCAGGGGAGGCTGAGGTTCAATATTAGAAGAAACCACTGAAAACATTCTCAAACACTGGAACAGGCTCCTCAGGAAGATGGTTGGATCCCTACCCCTGGACATGTTTAAAAGGCACAGAGATGTGCTGAGGGGGGTGGTTTAGCACCAGCCTTGCTAGAATCAGAGAATGGTTGGAGTCAATGATCTTCAATATCTTTTCCAACAGAAAGAGTTTTAACAATTCTATGGTACAGCAAATACCAAATAAGAAAGCAGTTGATTGTTTTGGCTCAGTGACTGCAACTGAATTAAATACATACACTGTATTTGATTTACAAACTGCAAGTTATTGTCACTGGACAGATCTCCTCCAGACACAGACATATCTGCAGTTAAAATAGCAGCTGTATATTTTTAAACCTTACTGGACTTGCTGTTATGACAGTCTAAAAATAATGGTTTACCAAAGTGGACAGCCTGTGGGCTGTAATTTTCATCCTTTCTTTCCTCAGTAGCTTGAATATGATTCAGAGAAGCATTTCTGACCTGATTTTTGTTTTCTAACCCAGCTCTTGGGAAGCTTTGCAGGTTTCAGGGACACAAGAAGCCTTAGAGAAGTGGCTCATCACCTGTCTTACCTCTGTGTCACCTGCCTCTGGATGTTATGTATCCAAGCACCAGAACAAGAGGACACAGTCTCAAGCTGTGCCAGGGGAGGTTTAGGCTGGAGGTTAGGAAGAAGTTCTTCATAGAAAGAGAGATTGGCCATTGGAATGTGCTGCCCAGGGAGGTGGTGGAGTCACTGTCACTGGAAGTGTTTAGGAAGAGCCTGGATGAGGCACTTGGTGCCATGGTTTAGTTGATTAGATGGTGTTGGGTGATAGGTTGGACTGGATGATCTCAAAGGTCTTTTCCAACCTGGTTAATTCAATTCTATTCTAGTCTAGTCTAGTCTAGTCTAGTCTATAATTTGTAAACCTTCAGCTCAGGGTTTTGAAAGTTGTTATTTGTGCCCTGACAGTAGTACCAGCAACTAAACCACAGAGCTAACCAGATCATCAGTTAAAACACAGAGCTCCTGACATCTCAGAATAGGAGAACCAAACCATGATGAGTATCAGAAAAAATCTCTATCCTATATTCTTCCTCTCCTCTAGCTTCACACATTTGTCAATGAGAAGAGAGGCAGAGCAACCATTTGTCTGAAAAGAACAACATAGACAAGTTAGAGATGTAGTAAACTCAACTGAAAAGTGCCTGAATAATGATAAAGGCTGTTGCTCAGAATGCTCCACTATGGTCACTTTTCATAAACAAAACATCCTCTACATGTGATTCAGAGGGCTTTCATAGTATCATAGTGTCAGTCAGGGTTGGAAGGGACCACAAGGATCATCCAGTTCCAACCCCCCTGCCATGGGCAGGGACACCCCACACTAGATCAGCCTGGCCACAGCCTCATCCAGCCTGCTCTTAAACACCTCCAGGGACAGGGCCTCAACCACCTCCCTGGACAACCCATTCCAGGGCTTCACCACTCTCATGGGGAAGAACTTCCTCCTCACCTCCAGCCTCAATCTCCTGAACTTCAGCTTCATTCCATTCCCCCAAGTCCTATCACTACCTGAGAGCCTGAGCAGTCCCTCCCCAGCCTTCTTGTAGCCCCCTTCAGATCCTGGAAGGCCACAATTAGGTCACCTGGGAGCCTTCTCTTCTCCAGCCTGAACAGCCCCAACTCCTTCAGTCTGTCCTCACAGGAGAGGTGCTCCAGCCCTCTGCTCATCCTCATGGCCCATCACATTGGTATTTGCTTTGCTTTCACATCAGGTATGGTAGATCCTGAACACTCATAGCCATTGTGCTCCTTTCATTTGCTCCACTCTTCACTTCAATTTTCCTGCTTACATAACCATAGAATCATGAAGGTTGGGAAAAAGCCTCAAAGATCAGCAAGCCCAACCACCAACCCAACACCACCATGCCCACTAAACCATGAACCAGAGTGCCATGTCCACACATTTGTTTAAACAGCCCTGTGATGGTGACTCCCATCACTTCCCTGGGCAGCCTGTTCCCAAGCTTGACCATAAGATGGGCTCCAGCCCTCTGCTCATCCTTGTGTCCCTTCTCTGGACACCTTCCAGCACCTCCAGATCCCTCTTGTCATAGGGGCTCCAGAACTGGAGGCAGGACTCCAGGTGGGGTCTCAGCAGAGCTGAGCAGAGGGGGAGAATCCCCTCCCTTGCCCTGCTGGCCACACTTCTCTTGCTGCAGCCCAGGATCTGGTTGTCTTTCCGGGCTGCAAGTGCACACTGAGAGCTCCTGTTGAGCTTCTCCTCCACCAGCATTCATTTCACTGTAGAGCAGTATGAAAGCAGACTCCTCTCCAGAAACTTTGCAGCCATTCCTTTCAGTGTTTTGGAGAACCACAGGGCCTGTGCCCCTGATATATTTGCATTTATCAGTTCCTTCTTCCTGAGTGTTACTTTTGCAGTGGAAAGTATTGTTCACATCTTCATGTTTTTACTGCAGTGTAATGTACCCAGCCTTCCTCTGACCTTATGCAAGTCATAGCTGGCACTATTTTTAGAGATTATATTTGCAGCAAAATGTTTCAAGAATGAGAGCAGCAAGGATACTGCCAATGTGAAATAAACCCATGTGTATCTCCCACTTCTCTGAGCCACATAAGAGTAAATGCAACTGAACAGCGGAAAGCAGGACAGATGCCACCCTAAACCATATGTATTTAAGGGCTGGCTGGGGCCACCCTGGCCAGCACTCTGGGTCACTCCTGTGCAGAAGTCAAAAACAAGACAGGGACTGTAATAGCAGGTAATAGCAGGTAATAACAGGCCAGCATTGCTGGCTCAAGCTCTTCAAATGCAAACAATGGGGAAGGTATCTGAGCTTTATTCATCAGTGGTAAGTTTGTCCATGGGTAAAGGGAACACCAAGGATGTGTTTAGAATAGACTAGACTAGACTAGACTAGACTAGACTAGAATTCACCAGGTTGGAAAAGACCTTCGAAATCATCAAGTCCAACCTATCACCCAACACCATCTAATCAACTCAACCATGGCACCAAGTGCCTCATCCAGGCTCTTCCTAAACACCTCCAGTGATGGTGACTCCACCACCTCCCTGGGCAGCACATTCCAATGGCAAATCTTTGTGGGAAGAACTTCTTCCTAACATCCAGCCTGAACCTCCCCTGGCCCTGCTCTCCCAGTCTCTAGGAGAAGAGATCAGCCTCCACCTGGCTACAACCTCCCTTCACCCTTTACTCTGCAAGACCAAGTGGGGAATGGCATTAATTCACTGGGAGGTGTAAACAGGTATTGGTCAGCACTGGAAGTTACAAAGGAGGGAACAAAGATGTCTTGAGCACAACAACCTGAAAGGAGGTTGTAGTGAGGTGGGGGTTGGTCTCCCAAGTAACTAGCAATAAGACAAGAAGACAAGAGAAATGGCCTCAAATTGCACCAGAGGAGGTTTAGATTGAATAATAAGAAAAACTTCTTTACTGAAGGAAGGTCAGGCACGGGAACAGGCTCCCCAGGGAGGTAGTGGAGTCACCATCCTTGGAGGTGTTCAAAAAACATGTAGCCATGGCACCTGGGGGCATGGTTTGCTGGGCATGGTGTTGAGTTGATGGCTGGACTTGATGATCTTCGAGGTCTTTTCAAACCTTAATGGTTCTATGATTCTATAGTTAATGCACATGCTGGGCATGGTGTTGAGTTGATGGCTGGACTTGATGATCTTAGAGGTCTTTTCAAACCTTAATGGTTCTATGATTCTATAGTTAATGCACATGCTGGGCATGGTGTTGAGTTGATGGCTGGACTTGATGATCTTCGAGGTCTTTTCAAACCTTAATGATTCTGTGATTCTATAGTTAATGCACATGCTGGGCATGGTGTTGAGTTGATGGCTGGACTTGATGATCTTAGAGGTCTTTTCAAACCTTAATGATTCTGTGATTCTATAGTTAAAGCACATCAGGTTCAAACACGAGTGTGTGGTCCTTAGTGGTGGCAGGAACCCACAAGCGTTGCCTCTCCCAACATTTTTCTTTCTCCAGTGTTGTTTGTGCCTTCCACCACTGGGGCTGTACAAGCTCTTGCACCTAGATTGATGTCATTCCTGTGTTTGCTTCAGCCTTAGTGGGGGGAAAAAATAAATATGATTTTGCCAACAATGTCTATTTCTTTCTCAAACAAGTGTCTTCTGGGCCTGTGGTAGTCCCTGCTGCAAACAACAGGTGTGATAGGATGACTTGCCAAAAACATTTGTCTCCTTTTTGCAGACACCCCCCGCACCCCCCCCAAAAGAAAAATAAAGAGTTCCCTGGGTCCTGTTTGGAAACAGAGCTCCAGTTCCTGTCAAAGAGAAGGCTCCAGGGAGACCTTCTTGCAGCCTTTCAACACTTAAAAGGGGGTCTATAAGAAAGGTGGGGATAGTCTTTTTGACAGGCCTGTTGTGACAGGGCCAGGGGTGATGGTTTTCCACTAAAAGAGGGGAAATGCAAACTGCAAAACAAAAGGAAGATTATTTACAGTGAGGGTGATGAAACACTGGCACAGGTTGCCCAGAGGGGTGTCAGAAGCCCCATCCCTGGAAGCCTTCAAGGTCAGGCTGAACCTGGCTCTGAGCAACCTGATCTAGCTGATGTCCCTGCCCATGGCTGGCAGTTGGACTCGATGACATTTAAAAGTCCCTTCCAACTCAAAGCATTCTACGACTCTGTGGTTGTCCTTATCACTTGCTTTTACTCTTCCACTAAGATTCACAGTAGATTGAACCCAGCTAGACTGCAGCCCCTTCAGCAAGTAGGAGAAAGTCAGAAGTTGCAAGTTTTCTACTTGCAGCAGCCTTTGGGCTAAGTTATTGATAGCAGCTGAAGGTATCTAGGGAAGTAGCTCCAAGCAATAACTGAGCAACCTCTAGTTCTCCAATCTAACAACTGGCTGTGAGGGGAAAGGACCACAGGAGGTCCTACCTGTTCACACTGAAGACCATCTCTTATGCTTATGTTGAAGAAAACTGCTGGGATGGGTAAAGCAGTGGTCTGATTCAAAATGTAACTACTTAAATTCTGAGATTGATTATTTGTTTTCAACAGAAGGCAGCCCCATGCTAATCACCACCTCCACTGACTTGCTCTCAGGCTTCATACTTCTGGGGTTTTCCATTTTTAGTAAGGATTAGCAGGAACTATTGCAAGAGCAGAGACATTTTAAGCAGGGAGGCCTGAGAACTTTCGGAAGCAGGCCTCATAAGTGCATTAGGTGACCCGCCTGGTGGATGTGGGGCAGGCTGTGGATGTAATCTACCTGGACCTCAGCAAGGCCTTTGACACCATCCCCCACAGCAAACTCCTGGCCAAGCTGTCAGCCCATGGCTTGGATGGGAGCACACTGCGATGGGTTAGGAACTGGCTGGAGGCTGAGCCCAGAGAGTGGTGGTGAATGGTGCCACATCCAGCTGGCAGCCAGGCACCAGTGGTGTGCCCCAGGGATCAGTACTGGGCCCCATGCTCTTTAACATCTTTATTGATGATCTGGATGAGGGGATCGAGTCCATCATCAGTAAATTTGCTGACGACACCAAGTTGGGGGCAGGAGTTATCTGTTAGAGGGTAGGAGAGCTCTGCAGAGGGACCTGGACAGGCTGGGCAGATGGGCAGAGTCCAAGGGCAGGAGATTGAACACATCCAAGTGCCAGGTTCTGCACATTGGCCACAACAACCCCATGCAGAGCTACAGGCTGGGGTCAGAGTGGCTGAGAGCAGCCAGGCAGAGAGGGACCTGGGGGTGCTGGTTGATGGTAGGCTGAACATGAGCCTGTAGTGTGCTCAGGCAGCCAAGAGGGCCAATGGCATCCTGGCCTGCATCAGGAACAGTGTGGCCAGCAGGAGCAGGGAGGTCATTCTGCCCCTGTACACTGCACTGGTTAGGCCACACCTTGAGTCCTGTGTCCAGTTCTGGGCCCCTCAGTTTAGGAAAGATGTTGAGTTGCTGGAAGGTGTCCAGAGAAGGGCAACAAAGTTGGTGAGGGGCTTGGAGCACAGCCCTGTGAGGAGAGGCTGAGGGAGCTGGGGTTGCTTAGCCTGGAGAAGAGGAGGCTCAGGGGTGACCTTATCTCTCTCTACGACTACCTGAAGGGAGGTTGTAGACAGGCAGAGGTTGGTCTCTTCTCCCAGGCAGCCAGCACCAGAACAAGAGGACACAGCCTCAGGCTGCACCAGGGGAGGTTTAGGTTGGATGTTAGGAAGAAGTTCTATACAGAGAGAGTGATTGCCCATTGGAATGGGCTGCCCGAGGAGGTGGTGGAGTCACCACCACTGGAGGTGTTCAGGAGGAGACTTGATGGGGTTCTTGGTGCCATGGGTTAGTTGTTTAGGTGGTGTTGGATTGGTTGATGGGTTGGACACGATGATCTTGAAGGTCTCTTCCAACCTGGTTTATTCTATTCTGTTCTATTATTTAGATTACACTGGTTTACCTGATTTGCTGAGAAAGAATGAAAACCCAGCAGTTTGTTGTGAGATAAAGATAGTAACCTGGTGTTGATAACTTTTACAGAATATACAGAATATATACAGAATTAACCAGGTTGGAAAAGACCTTTGAGATCACTGAGTCCAACCTGTCAAGGATCTCCACACATCAAGCTCTTGTACTTCAGCTTTTTGTTATTGCACCTCAGGAAAATTGTATGTCCTTTTCAGATCAACTTTCTTAAGAGGAAGAGAGGGAAATAATGATATATATTCCAAAAATACATTGATGTGGAAGTGTGGGAACAGAAATGCAGTCTTCCTTGAGATGACATTTAACCTGGTGATATACTAAGGGTGGTTGACATTTCTGAAGCATTTGGGTTGGCAGCCTCCACTTATGCTTTTAATAAAGTCCTGTTGGTTGCAAAATGTTAAATTCAGGCAGCTGCCTGGTGGCAGCTGAACTTGTGAAACAGACTGGTGTTATTACTTGCTGCCTGGGACCTCATTGTCTGTTTTCTGGCCCCTTGTGGTGTCACTGGCACCTTCATGAGCCAAATCTAAACTATGATCAGCTCAGGATCACCTGTTCAGTTCTGGGCAGCATTTGACACTCGGTTGTCAGAAGTATGCAGGGTGCCGTGAAAAAGTAGAGCAGTGGTGAGCAGCTTTTGCAGGATCATGCTCTGAAACAAATCCCAGAGGAAGAAAAATGGATTCTTTCTCAGAGAGACACCATGTTAAGGCATGCTCAGGCTTATTTCCCCACTGCCAGTCACAGGAAGGGAAGAGCTCTGCTGAGGTTAGACATTTGTCACTCGCCTTCTGCTCAAACTGCATACTATGGTGCCAAGCAGAGCAGGAGGTGAGCCATACCTGCCCCCTTCTCCCATTTCCTATCTACTCAGCATTCACTGATAACAGCAAGGGGAAGAGTGGTGAAAGGCAGTTTGTAAGAGAAAGTGAAAGAAAATGGGTTTAGCTGTGAATTTAGCTGGATTTAACCACAATATAATCTTGCAACAAGCCTCCACTGCACTCCGGAGCTTCTCTCCAAACTGCAGACTGAGGCATTGCCTTATTTTGGGTTTTGACACCTGAAAGCAGAAGTAAAAAGAACCTACCTGAAGTCCCCTGCAGCTTCTGTTCCACAATGTGTAGGCATCATCTAGAAGTGTTAAGGGTAAATGAGGTCAGGCAAATGAGCTGTTTTCCGCTCAGAGAACAGGGATCATGAAGATAATCATTACTCTCAGCCTTGCTGGTGTTAGAACAAAGGAAGGTTCATTGGCACAACATTTGTGTCTTTATGGGGAGATGAGAAGAGATGTAGGCCAAATGACCAGCTAATTTTTCCAGAGATGAAAAAGAAACATCATCTTTCCTACTCAAAGAGCATTGTGGAAGTGGGGAGCTCTAATACAACAGAAGTGCAGCAAAACTTCAGCTGTATGTTGAAGGAAAAATTCTCACTAAGAAAGGTGTCTCAGGTAGGGGAAAAGGAGCACAGCCTATCAACCATCCTCTTCTCTGTCTTCTGTTTTTGACCCCTTCACATCTGCTGCTGCTTCAACTGGTGGGGGTGCTGATTCTGGCCATGCTGCACCTCCATGCTCCCTTACTGGCCCTGGTACTGGTGTCAGCAGCACACAGAGGTGTCCCTCATGGGTTTTATACCCTAGCCCAGGTTTATACCCTACCCTGCCCTCTGGGTGATATTCAACATGATTTGGGAGGAAAGCTGAGTAACAGTCATATACAAGAAGGGCCATGAAGATGATCAGAGGGCTGGAGCACCTCTCCCATGAAGACAGGCTGAGAGAGTTGGTGGTGTTCAGTCTGGAGAAGAGAAGGCTCCGACTTGTGGTGGGTTAAAGTTTTCCCCATCATTAACTCAGCCAGACTAACTCAGTTAGAAGCAAATGAAGCTGTATTTACAAGCAAAAACTACACTCTACAGTGGAATGCAATGAATATATAAAAAATATACAGGAGTTACAATATTATACAGATATTTACAATTAGCAAATAACACAGAAACCTCCCTGGTCCAGAAGACCAGAGAAGCTGCTCCACTGCACCACCACCCCCCCCAAACCCTTCCCTCCTCCCCCTGTACCAGAGGAAAAGAGGAGTTGAGAGAAAGGAGTGTTCTTATCTGAAGGTCAGCCAGAAGTGTTGTTATCCCCAGAGTGAAGCAGAGCAGCCAAGAAGAGCAAAGAAAAGGAATGGGAATGGAAGTGAAATGCGAAGGATTGTTATGATACAGCTGCTGTTATCCCAGACATTTTGTCCAATGAATTTGTTTAGAATCATCTTTTGTTTTCCTTTTTACACCCAATAGTGATTTATTTATATTTTTCCACTTTTCTGCTGTAAAACTGCAGCTAAGTTTTAAAGGCATAGCCTAAAACTGCCACAGGACTTTATTGTGGCCTTCCAGTATCTGAAGGGGGCCTACAAGAAAGCTGGGGAGGGACTTTTTAGGATGTTGGGTAGTGATAGGACATGGGGGAATGGATCCAAGCTAGAGGAAGGTAGATTTAGATTAGACATTAGGAAGAAGTTGTTCCCCATGAGGGTGGTGAGAGACTGGCACAGGTTGCCCAGGGAGGTGGTGGAAGCCTCATCCCTGGAAGTTTTTAAGGCCAGGCTGGATGTGGCTCTGGGCAACCTGATCTGGTGTGAGGTGTCCCTGCCCATGGCAGGGGGTTGAAACTAGATGATCCTTGAGGTGCCTTCCAACCCTGACCATTCTGTGATTCTATAAGTTTAGCATGTACTTAATTTTCCTTGTTGGAAGAGATAGGCATCAATTTTAGTATTAAAAATGTAGTTAATTAAGCAAAGTCTCCTCTCAGGCACCCCAGCCCTCAGAATCCGCGCTGAAGTTGGCTGTTTATGTTATTTGAGCCCTGCTTCATCAGTTTTAGACAAAACAGGGCCATCTTATCTTCACAAGACTCCACCCTTCAGCTCTTTGGCAGGCCAGCTTTGCAGGTCCTCATTGAACACAAACACCTGCTTTGCTGTAAATGGCCTCAGTCCAGAAGTGTGCTAAATCCACTTGCCTTCCCACCCCATGGCAAGGTAGGCAGTTTTACCACAGCACTTCACCTGTAGAAACCAAGTGTGGGCAGGGAGGGTCTGTAACCACCCTTGCTCCTTTGGGCACTAACTCTTGTCTTCTTGTCTTTGCCACACACAGCACCGGCTGCAGAAGGCTCCCCCTGGGCAGCACCGGCACTGCGAGAGATGTTTCAGCCGGCACTGCCACGCACCAGTTGAGCTCTCTGTCTCCTGCATGGTGATCAGCTGCCGCTTACACTGTGGGGCCACCTTCCATATGTGCAAGGAGGAGGAGCACCAGTTGCTCTGTCCCTTAGAACAGGTCTCCTGCCTCAACTCAGCCTATGGCTGCCCTTTCTCCATGGCTCGCTTTAAGCTGGCAAAGCACCTCCAGGCCTGTCCCGCCAGTGTTGTCTGCTGTTCCATGGAGTGGAACCGCTGGCCAAATGTGGATTCAGACACAACCCTCCACAAAAACATCATGAAGGAGACCTTGAATGAAGAGTGTCTGGACACAGCCTTGGCGCTCAGAGACCAGAAGATACTTTTCAGGACTTTGAAACTAGCCAACTTCTTTCCAGAGTGGAGGAAAAAAGATGAAGTTGAAGAGCTAATGGATGAAGCCATGGGCGGGGAAGAAGGAGCTGTGGGGGGAGTAGCCTGTGGGTCCCAAGGAGGTGAAAACCACCTGTCTGAGCTCAGTCAATGTGAGCGTGAAGACCTGGCCAAGGACAAAGAGGGAATGGATCTGGATAGTTACAAAACCTGGGAGAACATTTTCAGCAAAGAGGTCCTGGCTTGCAAGGTAACAGGCTCAGCAGCCAGTGCAGAACAAAGGACAGAGGAGGCTTCCAAGATACCAGCATCAGCCCATCATTCTGCCAGCTCCACAGAGAAGGCAAAGGGAGTACCTGATGGTGCAGAAAAGGCAAAAGACCAAAAGCCTGAACAAGTAACAGCGAGTACAGAAAGGACAGGACTGGCTCCCTGGCAAGAAGGGGTCCTGGAGAGGCTGAAAAAGGAAGTTGGTGTCGGTGATTACAACATGTACCTGGTACATCATGGGGGAATGCTCATCCGCTTTGGCCAGCTAGCTGCTTGCACTCCAAAAGAAAAAGACTTTGTCTATGGGAACTTGGAAGCTCAGGAGGTGAAGACTGTCTACACCTTCAAAGTGCCCGTTAGTTACTGTGGCAAAAGAGCACGCCTGGGAGATGCGCTGGGCCACAGGATACCAACTTCAGACAAGTCAGTGGATACCTCAGAACTGGGAATAAGCCTAGAAGAGCTACCTAAGGCAAATGTAGTTAAAGCCACGCTGCTGTGTGCACTGGAAAAGGAGCTGAAGGGCCATGAGATCTCTGAAGCAAGGGGCATCGATGGGCTCTTTGTGGATTTCGCAACACAGACGCACAGCTTTCACCTGGAGCCCTTCTCCTCCAGTGCTGTTCTAGCAGATGTCCTGGATCACGAGAGCCCACCAGAACTCCACATGGAGCTCTACACTGAATGTGTGACCAGAAGACACAACAAAAGCAGTTCAGCCTTCACATTTACCTGCAGTCATTTCTTCAGGAGGGATGAGTTCCCCTCCCACTTCAAGAACGTGCATGCTGATATCCAGTCGTGCCTGGACGGATGGTTCCAGCACCGCTGCCCTCTGGCCTACTTGGGATGTACTTTTGTTCAAAATCACTTCCGCCCGGATGGACTTAAGGCCAAGGTTATATACAGCAAGCATCTCAAGACCTTTGCTATCAAGCCAGAAGTGGACACCCTCCTTGCTGAATCAGGGAAGTGCAATTTCACATTGACTAAACGAGGGAGAAGTAAGGACTTGCTGAGCAGCCTTCCAGTGGAAGTGCTCAAGTACATTGCAGGGTTCCTGGACAGCTTCAGTTTATCTCAGCTGTCACAAGTGTCAGTGCTGATGAGGGACATCTGTGCCACTCTTCTTCAAGAGAGGGGAATGGTCCTGCTGGTCTGGGAGAAAAAAAGGTATTCCCATGGTGGTACCTCGTGGAGAGCTCGCAAAAAGGCAAGTCACTGTGACACTGGGGAAGAGAGAGTAAATTGGCTCTCTCCATGAAATACACAAGCATAGCAAGGGATGCTGCCTAGGAGCATGCAGGTGTGGGGAAAGTTCATGACATTCTCAATGTGGACTGCAGTTGCTGGGGGTCATGGCAAAGTACATCTAGCAACGGTAGGAAAGTTAATTGGACAACTTCCGACTAGCTCAAAGTTCCCACCCAAGCTTATCTTGAGTAACCTGTTTGCATGTGCATCATTTCTTAGGGACTGGGAACTGAGACTTCCTGATATTTAAGAATTACACATGGATTTCTAAAGAACTAAAAACTCAAACATGCTATAGAGCACCAAAAAAGGTGAAGGGGAAAAAAAAGGCATGAAAAGGCATTGTGAAAAGATCTAAAGAGCTCAGGCATTCTGATCAGCCCCAAAGGGCTTTCATAAAGAGTGATCACTTCCAGGGAAGAGATTGTTCCCCAGTACTCAGCACAGGCAAGGTCACACCTTGAGTACTGGGTTCAGTTTCAGGGCCCTCCCTACAAGAAAGACAGAGGTGCTAGAGCAAGTGCAGAGAAGGGCACCAAAGCTGGTGAAGAGTCTGGAGAACAGATCCTGTGAGGAGTGGCTGAGGGAAATGAGATTGTTTAGTCTGGAGAAGACAAGGCTGAGGGGAGACCTGCTGCCTTTCTACAAGTCCCTGAAAGGAGGTTGCAGCACAGTGTGTGTTGGTCTCTTCCCTGGTAACAAGTGATAGGATGAGAGAAAATAGTCTCAGATTGCACCAGGGGAGGCTTAAGTTGACTCTTAGAATAACCTTCTTCACTGAAAGGGTTCTCAAACACTGGGAATAGCTCCTGAGGGAGGTGGCTGAATCCTCGTTGCTGGTGCAGTTGCAAAGAAGCAGAGATGTGGTGCTGAGGAACATGGTTTAGCCCCAGACTTGACAGAGTTAGGCAATGGTTGAACTCTATCTTAAAGGTCTTTTCCAACCAAAACAATTCCATAATGCTATGTTTAACAGTTTACAGGATTGTCATGAGTGTCTGACTCAGGTTGTGAGCACCTGAGGGGGCAGCATGGACATAGGAAGCCCTCACCTGCAAAGCCGGTCGTCCACTGTTTGCATTGGAAAATTGCCAACCTTACTGGCCCTTTAACACACCCTGGAAGAAAAATGTGAACACAGGTTTTTTCTAGCCAATAGCATTGCTGCTGCTATGACATGAAACTATTTGAAAGAATAACACAAAGACTCCAACATGACCAAGAAAACAAGACAGAGGTCTGAGGGGTCTGGAGCACAGCCCTGTGAGGAGAGGCTGAGGGAGCTGGGGTTGCTTAGCCTGGAGAAGAGGAGGCTCAGGGGAGACCTTCTTGATGTCTCCAACTCCCTGAAGGGAGGTTGTAGCCAGGTGGGGGTTGGTCTCTTCTCCAAGGCAACCAGCACCAGAACAAGAGGACACAGTCTCAAGCTGCGCCAGGGGAGGTTTAGGCTGGAGGTGAGGAGAAAGTTCTTGCCAGAAAAAGTAATTGGGAGGTGGTGGAGTCACCATCCCTGCAGGTGTTCAAAAAAGGATTGGATGTGGCACTTGGAGCCATGGTTTAGTCATGAGGTGTTGGGTGATAAGTTGGACTTGATGATCTCTGAGGTCTTTTCCCACCTTATTGATTCTATGATTCTATCTAGGAACAAACAACTTAGGGATTTGGGGAAAGGTGCCCAGAAATAATTTGAGGATTTGGCTGCCAGTCAAGCCCCTGAAGATCTCCACCTAGTGGTTATCAAATGGAAGCTGTGCAGTTTATGACTATTAAGAGAAAACATCAGCTGTGGTTTGGTGGCTACAGGTTGAATTATCTCAACCCAAACCAGGAAATATCTGCTGAAATAATTTACTGGAGGACATGGCTTCCTTCAGCAAAAGGAAGAAATTCCAAGTGAGCAATCATTTTACAGTTAGCTGGGAACTGTGGTGAAATTTTAAAGCAGCAGCACTGAATCTGAGGACTAACAAACTCTTTTTGTGTCAGCTCTGTGTAGAGACCACACAATGATCTCATTTCCAGTACACAAACTCTGCTTGAAAACATCCTATTTGTAATTAGCACAGATTTCTAACCTACTGTGTTTAACAGCTGTGAATATTTGGGAACAGAACAAGGTCAGGTAATCTAAAGCAGAGCACACCCACGCAGTGTCCTTCTTCCACAGCAAGGAACTTTAAGGAGAAGAAATCTACTATGACTTAATTACTATTATTTTAATTACTTAATGGCATCCAGCAAGTATTAAAGTGACTTTAATCACACTCTTAGCACTACCTGCCAGTGTATCCCTACAGAGTCCTCTGTATCAATGCAAACAGACTCAGAGCATTTTAACTGCACATTCCTGGGTTTTGTTCTGTACAAGTTTCTGTGTCTTCTAGGAATAAAATTAATCTTAGATTCCCCAGGCTTGTACTAGGCTGGCACAAACTATATGCTAATTACTTTAAGTTGCTGATAGATGCTTTGGAAAGTCTTTCTGAAGTCAGGTTTCTTTGAGATATGTATCACACAAGCATGCTGGAGTCACTTTGCTGTATAAACACCTTGGATCATACTGATGATGTGGTGGAGTTTTCCATACAGATGGCTGATCAGGTGTCATAGAATCAATCATGGAATCAATAAGGTTGGAAAAGACCTCAGAGATCATCAAGTCCAACCTGTCACCCAGCACCTCAGGACTAACTAAACCATGGCACCAAGTGCCACATCCAATCCCTTTTTGACCACCTCCAGGGACAGTGACTCCACCACCTCCCTGGGCAGCACATTCCAATGGCCAATCTCTCTCTCTGTGAGGAACTTTCTCCTCACCTCCAGCCTAAACTTCCCCTGGCACAGCTTGAGACTGTGTCCTCTTGTTCTGGTGCTGGTTGCCTGGGAGAAGAGACCAACCCCCTCCTGGCTACAACCTCCCTTCAGGGAGTTGTAGAGAGCAAGAAGGTCTACCCCTGAGCCTCCTCTTCTCAGGCTAAGCAACCCCAGCTCCCTCAGCCTCTCCTCACAGGGCTGTGCTCCAGACCTCTCCCCAGCTTTGTTGCCCTTCTCTGGACACCTTCAAGTGTCTCAATGTCCTTCTTAAACTGAGGAGCCCAGAACTGGACACAGGACTCAAGGTGTAGCTTAACCAGTGCTGAGTACAGGGGTAGAATGACTTCCCTGCTCCTATTTTTCCTCATGCCCTGCTCTATTGTGCTGGGTTGAGGCAGGCCCCTCTCCCCACCACGGGCAGCAATAAACAACTCAGACAAACAGATTGCAAAAGTGATGAAAGTTTAAATAGAAAGCAGTGAATGTTTGCAGACAACCTGAAGTGCAGTGACAAAGAGAGATCCCAAAGCAAACCCAGAGACATCCCATTCCCACCTGAGGCTACACCCAAGACCCCCAGGGCTCCTTCTTCCTCCCCACTGCTGGGCTAGTCTCAGCTGGCCAGATCTGAGACTGCCCATCCCCTGTGGCCTTGAGCCTAGCCAGGCCCAAAGCCAGCAGACATCTCCTCCAGTTACCGGGTGATGGAGGAGGAAGAGCGAGCAAGTGCCAGACCCTGCACTGCATCTTATAGTGGTGCAGGAATTATGTATGAAATACCCAATTTCCTGTGTCCACCCCTCTGGGCTGGACTTCTGGACACAGGAAGTAAACACAGCAGGGGGCACCCAGCTCAAACTACAACATCTATGTAGGGCTAAATCACAGCAGTTTCTTTCCAGTGACCCTTCCCCAGCAGAGAAGGGGGAATCAGGAAAAGGAGAGAAGGCTGAAATGAAAATGGGTTTAATGAAATAACCAAATAACCAATAATAACCAAACTGATACCAATGCCAATGCAAACTATATGACTTTATACTTAGCCCAACAAAAGTGCAGCAGTTACACTATCCAGGAAGGCAGTCCCCAAATGAAGGAAAGGAATAGCATAGCATAGCACAGCACAGCACAGCACAGCACAGCACAGCAAAGCACAGCACAGCACAGCATAGCACAGCACAGCACAGCACAGCATAGCACAGCATAGCATAGAATAGAATAGATTTAACCAGGTTGGAAAAGACCTTCAAGATCATTAAGTCCAAGCTATCACCCAACACCATCTAATCAACTAAACTATAGCACCAAGTGCCTCATCCAGTCTCTGCTCATCACCTCCAGTGATGGTGACTCCACCACCTCCCTGGGCAGCACATTCCAATGGCCAATCTCTCTTTCTGGGAGGAATTTCTTCCTAACATTCAGCCTATACCTCCCCTGGCAATGAGCCAAAATGTGAGACCTAAACAGGAGGCTTTTAGCAAGGAAATCCTCTCTCCCCTAGCAAACAGCCTCCTTTATACTGTGTGTGGTGTTCGTGGTTTGGGATACACCTGTGGCCAACTCAGCTGTCCTGCCTGACTCGACTGCTAGTGGTCTACAGCCCATGGCTGGCCTGGGATTCTGTCCCAGCAAAACCAGAACACCTGCATTGGATTGACAGCAAAACCAGAAGGATACTTTCCTGTTAAAAATGGCAGGTGGAGACTAAAGCCACAAAACCAGCAAACATGAGGCACGTAACAATGTTGGTCCCATTTTTACTTGCTATGGCAGCACTGCACCTTCAGTTGCTCACTAGCCTGGTCCAGTACAAGTAACACACACCCACTATAAGCATATACAGACTTTAAAATCTTCTTCTGTTTTTACCAATGTGCCTGTTTTCTCTGCCCAATTTCTCTCCCCTCCCCACATCAGATCTGGCAGTTCAGCAGCCTGTTCTCCAGCGTTAACAAATGGCAGCACAATGAGGTCATGGCCATGTCGGAGCACCTGAAGCATTGTCCCTTCTACCAAGTGGAGCACAAGACAGAGCCCGTGCTGCTGGCAGGAATGTGTGAATCTCGAGAGCAAACTCAAAAGACTTTGGTTTCTACTTTCAAGCACAGAGTCTGAACAACCTTCTTCCCCTCTGCCACACTCCTGTCCTTGAAATGAAGATTTGGGAATTCAGGTGTAGAGATTGTTGCTTCCAACTCTCCTTTGGACATACAAAACTGGCTTCTCCCCAGCTGCATTTGAAACATCCTGCATCTTTTATTTCCCCCCCCCCCCCCCAATTAACTTAATTGTTAAAACTTCATCCTCTGTTCACTGGTAACATTTGCTTTATGTTTATGTTCCTTGCTTAATACAGCATCTCAAAGAAAGCAATAAGGATCTTGTTTGTAAACAGCATCATGGCAACCTAGCAGGTACTGTACTGCTCCTGTTCCATGGCTGTGAGAGAAGCAAGTTAATGTTCCTAACTTGACTAGGTCTGGAACACCTTAGTTGGAAATGCATGTTCTAGGAGCACAGCTGGATCACAGAATCAAAGAATGGTAGTGGTTGGAAGGGACCTCCCAGAGATCATCTAGTCTAGCCTCCCCGCTAGAGCAGGACCACCCAGAGTGAATCACAGAGGAACATGTCCAGGTGGGTATGGAATGACTCCATAACTCTTTGGAGACTTTCCACAGAGACTCCACAACCTCTCTGGGTAGCCTGATCCAGTGCTTTGCCACCCTCAAAGGAAAGAAGTTTTTCTTTACTGGGACTTTCTGTGTTTCAGTTTGTGCCCATTGCCCCTTGTCCTGTCACTGAACACCCCTAAGAGGAGTCTGGTTCCATCCTCCTGATACTAACACTTTAGATATTGATAAGCATTAGTGAGATTCCCCCCTCAGTCTCCTCCAGGCTAAACACCCCCAGGTCTCACAGCAGATGTTCCAGTCCCCTCATCATCTTTGTGGCTTTCCACTGGACTCTCCCCAGTAGATCCTTGGCCTTCTTGAATGGGGGAGCCCCAAACAGGATTCAGTATCCCAGATGAGGCCTCACCAGTGTAGAGCAGGCCTACTGGACACTCTCTTCTGAATGCCCCCCCAGGTTGCTGTTGGACTTCTTGGCTGTAAGGACACATTGCTGGCTGCTGGTCAACCTGTTGCCCGCCAGCACTCCCACATCCTGTTCCCCAGAGCTGCTTTCCAACAGGTCAGCCCCAACCTGTACTGATACACAGGGTTCTTCTTCCCCAGGTGCCATCCTGTCTGGCTGACATAGGGACTGACAATCTGTTCTGAGGCATGGGGAAAAGAAAAGGACCCCACAAAGTTAAGTGAATTAGTTGTAACTCCAGTGAGGCCTCAGGAATTGACTGCACAGACACAGAGAGTCGTTTAGGATTCAAATCCAGGCAAGCATGCCCAGTGGAGCACAAAACTAAAGCTGAGCTCAGGGTACATTCAAATCAAAGCCACCAAACTTACTCTTTGTTAGATATAGCAAAGTAGCAAAGTAGCCTTAGGGCCTTAGTTGACTTTCTATATTGTTCAGTTAATAACTTCCTCTGTTTTACTTAAAAACTCGTTAAAGCCACATTAAAGACTATTTAAAGTAATTGTTAGAGTGCCTTACCTACTCTGGTTTGCAACTGTTGATCATGACTTGTCAGAGCATCAGACTGGCAGGGATTATAAGGGACTTTCAGAGACCATCTAGTCAACCCCCCATGCTAAGGCAGGTTCACCTACAGCAGGTTGCACAGGAACATGTCCAGGTGGGTTTTGGAAGTCTCCAGAGAAGGAGACTCCACAACCTCTCTCTGGGCAGCCTAGTTTACTGTTCTGGCACCCTCAAAGGAAAAGCTTTTCCTTCTGTTTCAATGAAACCTCCTGTGTTCTACTTTGGGTTTGTTGCCCCTGTCCTATCACTGGGCACCACTGAAAAAAGCCCAGACCCATCTTTAACACACCTAATATAGAGTTAACCAGGTTGGAAAAGATCTTTGAGATCATCAAATCCAACCTATCACCCAACACCATCTGATCAACTAAACCATGGCACCAAGCACCCCATCCAGTCTCTTCCTAAACACCTCCAGTGATGGTGACTCCACCACCTCCCTGGGCAGCACATTCCAATGGCCAATCTCTCTTGCTGGGAAGAACTTCTTCCTAACATCCAGCCTGAACCTCCCCTGGCACAGCTTGAGACTGTGTCCTCTTGTTCTGGTGCTGAATGCCTGGGAGAAGAGACCAACCCCCACCTGGCTACAACCTCCCTTCAGGGAGTTGTAGAGAGCAAGAAGGTCTCCCCTGAGCCTCCTCTTCTCCAGGCTAAGCAACCCCAGCTCCCTCAGCCTCTCCTCACAGGGCTGTGCTCCAGACCCCTCCCCAGCCTCATTGCCCTTCTCTGGACACATTCAAGTGTCTCAACATCCTTCTTAAATTGAGGGGCCCAGAACTGGACACAGGACTCAAGGTGTGGCCTAACCAGTGCTGTGTACAGGGCACAATGACCTCCCTGCCCCTGCTGGCCACACTGTTCCTGATGCAGGCCAGGATGCCATTGGCCTTCTTGGCCACCTGGGCACACTGCTGGTTCATGTTCAGCCTATCATTGACCAGCACCCCCAGGTCCCTCTCTGCCTGGCTGCTCTCCAGCCACTCTGACCCCAGCCTGTAGCACTGCCTGGGGTTGTTGTGGCCAATGTGTAGAACCTGGCACTTGGATGTGTTCAATCTCCTGCCCTTGGACTCTGCCCATCTGCCCAGCCTGTCCAGGTCCCTCTGCAGAGCTCTCCGACCCTCTAACAGATCAACTCCTGCCCCCAGCTTGGTGTCATCTACAAACTTACTGATGATGGACTCAATGCCCTCGTCCAGATCATCAATAAAGATATTGATCTCTTGATCTCTGCTGTTTAGATAAGCATTGATAAGGTCCCCTCTCTGTCTACTCTCCAGGTCTCTCAGCCTTTCCTCGTAATTT
Organism: Dryobates pubescens; assembly: GCF_014839835.1. Classification (NCBI taxonomy): domain Eukaryota; kingdom Metazoa; phylum Chordata; class Aves; order Piciformes; family Picidae; genus Dryobates; species Dryobates pubescens. Next base: position 42,375,331 of record NC_071619.1, read on the forward strand.
TCTGCCAACAGCAGACTTCCTGCTTAACTGCCTGCCCTTCAGGAAGGGGCTGGAAATTCCCAACTGGTACCATAGGGCAGATGACAGTTCAAAGTGGTGAAAGAGTAGGTAACCTACTGACAAGTATCATAAGTCCAGGTTGGAGGAAGAAATTACTTGCCAGGCCTCCAACTCCCAAATCTGAGTGAGCTCAGCTAAGGTGAAGTTTGTCTGAACAGTGTTTGTTATTTTGCAAAACCCTGTAACTCCTTGTGGCTTTCTTAAGAATAAAAGTTGCTGTGGTGTAAAAAATCCAGTAGAATCCATCTTAGCTTGTGTTCTGAGTTCCATAGTATCATAGTGTCAGTCAGGGTTGGAAGGGACCACAAGGATCATCTAGTTCCAACCCCCCTGCCATGGGCAGGGACACCCCACACTAGATCAGCCTGGCCACAGCCTCATCCAGCCTGGGCTTAAACACCTCCAGGGATGGGGCCTCAACCACCTCCCTGAACAACCCATTCCAAGGCTTCACCACTCTCATGGGGAAGAACTTCCTCCTCACCTCCAGCCTGAATCTCCCCACCTCCAGCTTCATTCCATTCCCCCTAGTCCTATCACTACCTGAGAGCCTGAGCAGTCCCTCCCCAGCCTTCTTGGAGCCCCCTTCAGATCCTGGAAGGCCACAATGAGGTCACCTGGGAGCCTTCTCTTCTCCAGACTGAACAGCCCCAACCCCTTCAGTCTGTCCTCACAGGAGAGGTGCTCCAGCCCTCTGATCATCCTCGTGGCCCATCACATTGGTATTTGCTTTGCTTTCACATCAGGTATGGCAGATCCTGAACACTCATAGCCATTGTGCTCCTTTCCTTTGCTCCACTCTTCACTGCAATTTTCCTGCTTACATAAGCATAGAATCATGAAGGTTGGGAAAAAGCCTCAAAGATCAGCAAGCCCAACCACCAACCCAACACCACCATGCCCACTAAACCATGTCCCAGAGTGCCATGTCCACACATTTGTTTAAACACCCCTGTGATGGTGACTCCCATCACTTCCCTGGGCAGCCTGTTCCCAAGCTTGACCATAAGATGGAAGACTCTTATTTCAGAATCACAGAATCACCAAGGTTGGAAGAGACCTCAAAGATCATCGAGTCCAACCTGTCACCACAGACCTCATGCCTAAACCATGGCACCAAGTGCCACATCCAGTCCCCTCTTGAACCCCTCCAGGGATGGGGACTCCACCACCTCCCTATTTCTTTATATTTATTCAATTTTAGCAAGTATTTTTTATTTCTGACCCCATCCTCTTTGAATAACTTCTTTCTCCTTCTTCATTCAGTTATTTCCTTATAAGAATCTGATTCACTTATTTTCTTGATTCAGTTATTTTCTTATATAACTAAAAATCCATTTTCCATGTTGACATTACAGTACACCTACAAATACTTGAAGAGAAGTTTTTCTGTGCCTGCCTCTGTCCTTGCTCTTTACCTTGTAGCTGTTGATCCAGGTAGCTGCAAAGGGGTTTTTTTTCCCCCTTTATCACTTGGGATTCAAATTCCACAAGCACTGTGCATTTCCCTCAGAAATTCTGAGCATCTTTCACATCCCATTTCCTCACCACAACACTCCGTGGTAAAGAACCTTCTTAATTCCTTGGGATTTAATTTCTTTTGGAATAAAAACTGCATGTACAGTTTGGGCCTATTCTTATTTACCTTCACACTACAAGGTAAACACTGAGCTGCTGGAGCAGGTCCAGAGAAGGGTAACAAAGCTGGTGAAGGGTTTGGAGAACAAGTCTTGTGAGGAGCAGTTTAGGGAACTGGGGTTGTTTAGCCTGGAGAAAAGGAGGCCGAAGGAAGAGCTTCTCACTCTCTACAACTTCCTGAAAGGAGATTGTAGTGAGCTTATCCCGAGTAACAAGTGACAAGATGAGAAAAAATGGCCTCAAATTGCACCAGGGGAAGTTTAGGTTGTTTAGGTTAGATAGGAAGTTTAGGTTAGATAGGAAGTTTAGGTTAGATAGGGCCATGAGGATGAGCAGAGGGCTGGAGCACCTCTCCTATGAGGACAGACTGAAGGAGTTGGGGCTGTTCAGTCTGGAGAAGAGAAGGCTCCCAGGTGACCTCATTGTGGCCTTCCAGGATCTGAAGGGGGCTACAAGAAGGCTGGGGAGGGACTGCTCAGGATCTCAGGTAGTGATAGGACTAGGGGGAATGGAATGAAGCTGGAGGTGGGGAGATTCAGGCTGGAGGTGAGGAGGAAGTTCTTCCCCATGAGAGTGGTGAAGCCCTGGAATGGGTTGTCCAGGGAGGTGGTTGGGGCCCCATCCCTGGAGGTGTTTAAGCCCAGGCTGGATGAGGCTGTGGCCAGGCTGACCTAGTGTGGGGCGTCCCTGCCCATGGCAGGGGGGTTGGAACTAGATGATCCTTGTGGTCCCTTCCAACCCTGACTGTTTCTATGATTCTATGATTAGTGTAGTGGTGTGATGCTGTAGCCCACAGGCACCAACACAAAGCACAGCTAAACTCAGCTGGGGAAGCGAATGGAAAGCTGCATTTTACAAGCAATAATGAAATGCAGTGGATATGTACAAAACATACAGTGTTTACAGTGTCATGCAAGAACTTACAGGAAAGAACACAACACAGATCCTCCTGAGGAGGATCCCACCTTGTGTTCCTCCCAAACCTCTCTCCCCCTCCTCCCCTTTCCCCTAGTAGTTAATTAGGTGTAAAAGGAGAAAGAGAGAGAAAAGGATATTAAGGGAAATTTGTTAGCTCGAAGCAGTTGTTAAGATAGTTACTCTTATCAGTTTCATTCCAGGGCCAGCTGCATGCTCTCTGGCCAAGAAATGAAAAGTCAGAACAGAACTGAAGCTGGAGTGAGTGAGAGAACGAATGCTAGAGATATTTGCTGTGGTACATCTCACATCTGACCAACGAAATTTGCTTAGAATTAATCTTTGTTTTCCTTTTGACACCCAAACATTCAGCTAGAGAATTCTTCAGCTGTCCTTGTCTTAAAGGCTCAGCCTGACCTGTCACAATTAGGAAGAAAGTTCTTTGCTGAAAGAGTTGTCAAGCATTGGAACAGGCTGCCCAGCGAAAGAGTGGAGTCACCATCCTGGGGTGTTCAAGAAACATGTAGATGTGACACTTAGAGACAGGATTTAGTGGCCTGTGGTGGTGCTGGGTTGATGGCTGGTCTTGATAATCTTAGAGGTCTCCTCCAAACCTTTATGATTCCATGATTCATTTATTTGCAATGAAATTATGATCCCATGCTCCAAATTTATGTTTGACAGCCACCTGCTCTGTGACTTAATTTCTATTTACAACTACCAAATCTTTTGTTGGTTCAGTGATGGTTTTGTGAAGGAATCTGTCATCTGTCATGCTGAGATTTATAGGCCTGAGGCCCATGATGGTCATAGGAATATCAGGAATGACTCCTAACATATTTCTGTTATTTATATGACAGCCACTTTACACTTCATATTAGTTGCTCATATTTCTTTCCCACCAATATCTGGGAGGTAGTTGGAAAGATAGTTGAGCCAAAGTCTTTTCAGTAGGAGCAGGCATTATAACAAAGGGCAATGGCAACAAGCTGAAGCTTGGCAGGTTTCAGCTGAACTTCAGGAACTGTTTTTACCATAAAGTTAATGCAGCACTAGCAGAGGTTCACAGGGAGGGGCAGTATCTCCACTCTTGGGCAGTTTTCAGCCTGGCTGGGCAAAATCACATGTTTAAGCCAGATGTTGGATCAGAGACATCACCCAAGATTCCCTGTAGTACCCAGACATCTGCCTCCCTGGCCTCACCTCTTTTCCTTAGCTGAAACAGATAGTCCTTTGGCTACCAGTGTTGTCTGCTACTGCTTCTCTCATCACAAATAGTGTAGTCTTTCCCCTTGTTGTCTAGGCCTCTGCCCATCAACACCTCCTTCTCTGTCATCACATAGCTGTTTTACTGGGTTTCACCTTCCTGCAGGGAAAAGCTGCAGCTGCAGCAGCACTAGATGTGATGCCTACACAGTAAAGTTCTATCTACTAGCTGGCTTGATAAGTTGCACAACTTTTTGCCTGAGCTGTTCCTTTTAGCCAGGCTGATCCAGCATGCAACAGGTTGCAGCTCTGGAGAATGGGAGTCCCAGCTTCAGCAGGCACCTGGAGGGATTTGCTTACAGAGAATAGTCAAGTGTGGCTTACTGTTCTGCAAACCAAAAGCTTTCACAACTGCTGCACTGAAACCTTTCTACAAGCAGTAACATCTAACTCATTTCACTGCCATGGCATGGGCTGCAGACCTCCCTCAGCTCCTCTGCATATACAGGTAATGGATAAGTCCACTGAATGCAGTTTGGGCTTTCCTGGAGCAGATAGATAAACAAGTCAGGGAAAGGAGCCTTGCCTTAGCAGATACCACTGCTGCTGTTGCCTGGGGTAAAGGAGTTGCACAGATGCTTGTGCTTTGCTTCACTGGTTGATGGGAGTATGTGGGTGTCCTCTGAAAGCACAGACAATGCTGGGTAATAACATGGAGAGCCAGGGAAGCAGAGATGAATGCATAGAATCATAGAATCATAGAATCATTTTGGCTGGAGAAGACCTTTAAGATCATCAAGTCCATCCATTCCCTAACTCCACCAAGTCTGGTGCTAAACCATGTCCCTCAGCACCATGCCTTTTAAACACCTCCAGGGATGGGAATTCAACCACCTCCCTGGGGAGCCCATTCCAGCCCATTTCAGACTGAAGGGATTCACAGAGTGAGGTGTGCCTGGTGAGGCAGTGGGAGAGCTAGTCAGAGCAGCTGGTCATGTCTGACAGCTCAGGGCTCCTACACAGAACTTCATCAGGAAGAATTAGTATTTCCTGTTAGGCTTCTCCAAATGCAGCTGGGGTGGTGAGTGAGGGTGGGATTGGGATACAAGGAGCAAGTCTATATCAAGAACCTGTGGCTGGCCAGCACAAAGTGCTTCCTGGGCTGGTTGTCAGGAAGTTGTACTGGTAAAGTTGTATCTGGGGCTTATCATAGAATCATTTCAGTTGGAAAAGACCTTTCAGATCAAGTCCAACCATTAAATCACAGTTTCATGCAGGACTGTGTGCAAGATCACAGAAAGCCACAGCAAAACTGAGTTGTTTCATTGCAGGGCTACCAAAACTGTGCAGATAGGAACAGACCAGCAGAGAAGCAGCCAGCTCCTTTCCATCAGTGTGAAAGATGGGGGGAAAGGCAGAAGTTGAAACACCAGCAGAGCTCATCCCTCTTGCAGCTTGATTCATTTCCCATGATGTAGTTGCATGTGAAGCACAGGCTGAGTTGGCAGCTGGTGGTGGCACCACATGCTGCTGTACTGAGGGCTGGCTCACAAGACTGCAAAGTAAACTGACATCTAGGCAGGTAAAGAAACAAATGAAACCCCAAACCTCTAAAAACCTGACAAAAGCTTCAACTTCCAAGCCTTTCACAAAGATGGTCCTCTGAAAGCAGAGATGTGACTGCTTTTAGAGGATGCCCAGCAGGGCTGGAGATGAGCCTGCATGCAGAAGAACAGTGGGAAAGACTGACACAATCACAGAATAGTTTTGGTTGGAAAAGATATTTAAGATCCTCAAGTTTAACTATTATCAACTTTGCAATCTGCTTCTAAACCATGTCCCTCAGCAACACATCTCTGCCTCTTTTAAACACCTCCAGGGATGGGGATTCAGCCACCTCTTGGGGGAGAGTGTTCCAGCGTTTGAGATTTATAAGCCCTACGAGGAGAGGCTGAGGGAGCTGGGGTTGCTTAGCCTGGAGAAGAGGAGACTCAGGGGTGACCTTATTGCTCTCTACAACTACCTGAAGGGAGGTTGTAGACAGACGGATGTTGGTCTCTTCTCCCAGGCGGCCAGTACCAGAACAAGAGGACACAGTCTCAGGCTGCGCCAGGGGAGGTTCAGGCTGGATGTTAGGAAAAAGTTCTATACAGAGAGAGTGATTGCCCATTGGAATGGGCTGCCTGGGGAGGTGGTGGAGTCGCCATCACTGGAGGTGTTCAGGAGAAGACTTGATGGGGTGCTTGGTGCCGTGGGTTAGTTGTTTAGGTGGTGTTGGATTGGTTGATGGGTTGGACTTGATGATCTTGAAGGTCTCTTCCAACCTGGTTTATTCTATGTATTCTATGTATTTCTTACCGTGCAGAAAGAAAATGTCTTCTAATAAGCAGCAGTAACATCCCTGCTGCAACTCGAGGCTGTTCCCTCTCACGCTGCCTTGAAGAGGGTGCTGACAAAGGCAGCCCACCGGCAGGTTTGGGGAGGGTCCAGAACGTGCCCCCTTCCCTGCTGCCTCAGGCTTCCTGTGCGTGGTGCAGCAGGAGTTAACTTGTTTAGTGGTTGGGTTCTGGTTTTCCCCTCTTGTCCTTCGTCAAAGCGAAAGTGAAAGTGAGTGCAGCCCTGCTGCCGGAGCCAGCCGGGGCCGGGGGTCGCTTCCCGGCAGAATTCGCTGGCTTGGAGGCTGCTGCACTGCCGGGTGGATGGCCGAGGGGCTGTTGCGCTGTGGGACCCTGGTGCTGTGCGGGACCCTGGTGCTGTGCGGGACCCTGGTGCTGTGCGGAACCCGGCTGGCTTTGGCAGCAGGTGAGCGGCAGAGTGACCGGGACTCTGGCCGGGGCTCCTGGGCTCATGCATCTCTCCCCCATTCCGTGAAAACTGGGGTCTCCCTGTGAAAAATAAGCTCCTAAAGGTTAATGCTGTTGCCAGAAGAGGCATGGCTGGAGAGGTCCGCTGCCAGCTGGGCTGGCATAGTCCCAAGGTGGCAGCTGAGTTCTCTTCAATATTTCTATCAATAATCTGGATGAGAGGATCAGGACACCCTCAATAAATTTGCAGATGACACAAAGCTGGGAGGGAGTGTGGATCTGCTTGAGGGACCTGGGCAGGAGGGGTTGATGGACACTTGAGGCCAACTGTATGAGATTCAGCAAGGCCAAGTGCTGGGTTCTGATGTAGAGTGAAACTGAAATTAGGTCTAGGACCCTGGCAGAAATGCAGTGTGATTTTTTTGTGTGTGTTAAAGCTCTGTGGAGTAAATCAGTATCCATTCTTTTCATCTTTCATACAGCCAGGACTATTAAGAAACAGGGAAGAACAGCAAAAAGTGGTGAAAGGGTATGTGTATGAAAAGTAGAGTGTGCAGCTCCTGCTTTCCCTTTCCCAGACTGAATGAGGAGTGTTCAAGTGCACTAACCAAAAAGATTTGAGGGGTATCAGATCAGACTTTGACAACTGAAATTGCTATGACAACCAAGAGAATTTTAATATCCTGTGGTGGCTTACCACTGGCTGGATGCAAGGTGCCCATCAGAGAAGCCCTGTCAGTCCCCATCTTCAGCTGGACAGGGGAGAGAAAATAATAATGAAAGGCTCATGGGTTGAGGTAAGGGCAGGGAGATCACTCAGCAAGTACCATTACAGTCAAGACAGACTCTTAACTCAGGCACTCCTCTGGAGAATGTCAAACCCCACCTGGACATGTTCCTGTACAACATGCTCTAGGTGAACCTGCATTAGCAGAGAGGTTGGACAAGATGATCTCTGGAGGTACCTCCCAACCCCTACCAGTTTGTGATTCTGTGAATGCTCCAGGCTTAAGAAAGTGGCTGGAAATCTGCCTGTTAGAGAACTGTCCCCACACTTCCCATTTTAGTACAAGCAGAAATGGCCTCAAGTTGCACCAGAGGAGGTTTAGGTTGGCTATTAGAAGACACTTCTTCACTGAAAGGATTCTTTAAGGCTGGAGCAGGTTCCCCAGGGCGGTGGTTGAATCCCCATCCCTAGAGGTATCTCAAAGAGGCAGAGATGTGGTGCTGAGGGACATGGTTTAGCATTAGACTTGGTAGATTTAAAGAATGGTTTGGCTAGATCATCTTAAAGGTTTTTTCCAGTTGAAGCAGTTCTATGATTCTATGATTTCTCATCCCAGAGAGAGTCATAGTATCATAGTATCATAGTATCAGTCAGGGTTGGAAGGGACCACAAGGATCATCTAGTTCCAGCCCCCTGCCATGGGCAGGGACACCCCACACTAGATCAGCCTGGCCACAGCCTCATCCAGCCTGGGCTTAAACACCTCCAGGGACAGGGCCCCAACCACCTCCCTGGACAACCCATTCCAGGGCTTCACCACTCTCATGGTGAAGAACTTCGTCCTCACCTCCAGCCTGAACCTACCCACCTCCAGCTTCATTCCATTCCCCCTAGTCCTATCACTACCTGAGAGCCTGAGAAGTCCCTCCCCAGCCTTCTTGATACCCCTTCAGATACAGAAGGCCACAATTAGAGTCATCTGCTCTTCTTTGTTCGCAGTGAGGTTCATGCATCCAACCATTTACTCTCCCTCCCTACAGGGACAGTTGAATCTCCCACACCAGTGCCTCCGTTTCGCAGAGTGGATATCATTCTGCTCTGCTCCTATGTGGGAGAAGATGCGAGAGGCTTACACCCTGCCTTTCGCAGCTCATCCTCTGAGCATTCTGCTGCCTTGGTGCTGAGGGGCATCAGCGTCAGAGATGATGGAAACTTGGATGATGTAACCGAGTACAAAGTCCCGCTGGAAGATTCTGGCTCCCCTTCCATTGTTTTTGAAGCCTCAGGTACGTGGGAGAGCTGCTTTGGGAAAGCTGCCCCCAGGGCTCCGACCACTTACATGCACCAGGCTTCCACAAGATTTTTCTTTTGAGTTTAGGCTACTAGTTTTTGAATGGCCACTAAACTTTCACAGAATCACCAAGGTTGGAAGAGACCTCAAAGATCATCAAGCCCAACCTGACATGCATGATTCCTGGGATTCAGCAACTGGAACTTCAAGAAAGGAGATTTGTGGAAGCTGTTAGCAAACCCTGTGGAGGAACCTCCCTCCTACTGGGGCCCTGCTTGATTGCCTCTCCCTTGGGAAATGCTTTTCCAAAAGCAATGTAGGAGCTGTTGCACTCTATAGTGTTAGTGCACATGTGAAGAGTGTGCACATCTTCAGTCGTCTGGGCAGGTGGTTATAGCCAGGAGGAAGTTGGTCTCTTCTCCCAGGCAACCAGCACCAGAACAAGAGGACACAGTCTCAAGGTGTGCCAGGGGAAGTTTAGGCTGGAGGTGAGGAGAAAGTTCTTCACAGAGAGAGGAAGGTGCTGCCCAGGGAGGTGGTGGAGTCACCATCACAGGAGGTGTTCAAGAGGGGATTGGATGTGGCACTTGGTGCCATGGTTTAGTCATGAGGTGTTGGGTGACAGGTTGGACTTGATGATCTTTGAGGTCTTTTCCAACCTTATTGATTCTGTGATTCTGTGATTCTATGATCATAGTAAGTAGGCATGAGGCAGAGCTTTCCTGCTCAGAAGGCTGGATGTGTACCTCTTGGCTCTCCTCCTTGACTCGTGCAGGTCAGTCTGCAGTCCAGCCTCTGCAGTCCTTGCTTCATGCACAGTCAAGCGAAGGCCTGAGCCTGTGCTTCCATACAAGCTCATTCCAGGCTCTGAGATGTTTTCAGATAGGAAGCTTTTCATACTGAGAGAAGAATAAATTTGGTAAGAGATGAGTCCCCTGGCATTCTAGCTGGTCCTCAGAGATTAGAGGGACCAGGGGCAGCTGCATTTCTCTCTTAAGAGATATGGCAACTGTTGGTACTGTAGGCCCAACACCAGGTGCCCAAACAGCCTCTCTGCTGTACTGCCTGGCCACGTCCCAAGAAGCCATCAGGTGCACAAGGGGTACTGGTTGATAGCTGGCTGAACAGGGGCCAGCAGTGTGCCCAGGTGGCCAAGAAGGCCAATGGCATCCTGGCCTGCATCAGCAATAGTGTGGCCAGCAGGAGCAGAGAAGTCATTGTGCCCTGTACTCAGCACTGGTTAGGCCACACCTTGAGTCCTGTGTCCAGTTCTGGGCTCCTCAGTTTAGGAAAGATGTTGAGTGGCTGGAAGGTGTCCAGAGAAGGGCAACAAAGCTGGGGAGGGGTCTGGAGCACAGCCCTGTGAGGAGAGGCTGAGGGAGCTGGGGTTGCTTAGCCTGGAGAAGAGGAGGCTCAGGGGAGACCTTCTTGCTGTCTACGACTACCTGAAGGGAGGTTGTAGCCAGGTGGGGGTTGGTCTCTTCTCCCAGGCACCCAGCACCAGAACAAGAGGACACGGTCTCAAGCTGTGCCAGGGGAGGTTTAGGCTGGATGTTAGGAAGAAGTTCTTCACAGAGATTGGCCATTGGGATGTGCTGCCCAGGGTGTGATGGAGTCACCATCCCTGGAGGTGTTTAGGAAGAGCCTGGATGAGGCACTTGGTGCCATGGTTTAGTTGATTAGATGGTGTTGGGTGATAGGTTGGACTCAATGATCTCAAAGGTCTTTTCCAGCCTGGTTAATTCTATTCTATTCTATTCTATTCTATTCTATTCTATTCTATTCTATTCTATTCTATTCTATTCCATTCCATTCCATTCCATTCCATTCCATTCCATTCCATTCCATTCCATTCCATTCCATTCCATTCCATTCCATTCCATGTACAACACACATGGATTATTTAAGATTGCTGGTGACAAGCACACTGAAGTACAGAATCACTCTAGAGCTCCAAAAGACAACTTCTGTTTCACGTTCAGTCTCCCAGGGAAGCACTCAGCACAGCTGAGGTCACAAATTTACCCAAAAGGTTTCCCTTCTGGGGAGGGTTGGCAAACCTGCCAATCTGTCCTGGCTGCTTGGCATCAAATTCTCGATCCCCTCCAAAAGATAAATGAAACTGGGGCAGTATTTATATGTCATTATCTATAGTTGTGCAGAGTGAGGGGGTGGGAGTGCAGTTCAGTCATCCATCATTCCTGGTGGTCGACCAGTTGTTTCTGTACCAGTTGCACAACACATTTCTTGTTGTTTCTTTTTTTTATTGTGCCTCCTCTGGTCAGTGGTGCTGCAGGTGATAAGGGGAAGAATGGAGTGATGGAGTGGTGGGCCTTCCCCTTGCCCCTTCTTTTCCCCTCGGTGCCATTGCAACACTGGCCACTGGGTCTCCACCCAGCCTCTCTACCTGCTGTGGTCACAATGTGTTTGTCAGCAATGTTGAACCATCATTGGAGGTGTTTAGGAGGAGACTTGATAGGGTGCTTGGTTGCATGGTTTAGTTGATTAGGTGGTGTTGGATGATAGGTTGGACACTATGATCTTGAAGCTCCCTTCCCTTCCCTTCCCTTCCCTTCCCTTCCCTTCCCTTCCCTTCCCTTCCCTTCCCTTCCCTTCCCTTCCCTTCCCTTCCCTTCCCTTCCCTTCCCTTCCCTTCCCTTCCCTTCCCTTCCCTTCCCTTCCCTTCCCTTCCCTTCCCTTCCCTTCCCTTCCCTTCCCTTCCCTTCCCTTCCCTTCCCTTCCCTTCCCTTCCCTTCCCTTCCCTTCCCTTCCCTTCCCTTCCCTTCCCTTCCCTTCCCTTCCCTTCCCTTCCCTTCCCTTCCCTTCCCTTCCCTTCCCTTCCCTTCCCTTCCCTTCCCTTCCCTTCCCTTCCCTTCCCCTCCCTTCCCCTCCCTTCCCTTCCCTTCCCTTCCCCTCCCTTCCCCTCCCTTCCCTTCTCTTTTCCAGCAGAGCTGAAGGTCTGTTGAGATCCAGTGACTTGAGGCCAAGCTCTTCTTCAAATATTGTGGAGGGACACATGGATGAGTTCCAGTGCATTCCAGCCAGGCTACTGCCAGGCATTGCAGACAGAGTTAATTTCCAGGAATATGAGGAGAGGAAATGGCCTCATGCTGCACCAGGGGAGGTTGAGGCTGGGTATTAGAAGAAACTTCTTCACTGAAAGAGTTCTAAGACAACTGGAATAGGCTCCCCAGGGAGCCTATCCCTGGGGTGGGGATGTTTCAAAGACACAGAGATGTGGTGCTGAGGGATATGGCTTGGCACCAGACTTGGGAGAATTAGAGAATGATTAGACCTGATGACCTTAAAAGTCTTTTCCAACCAAAACAATTCTGTGATTCTGTGATGCCTGTGGAAAGCATACAGGTCACTAGGATGCTTGTGCCTGAGCCTAAGCCTGTGCTATAATCAAAGGCACAGATACAGCTTTTCTCTGCATCCAGCCACTCCTGTCCTGCCAGCCTTTCTTTCCTTACCTGGGGTGGTGCAGTGTCTCCTTGGTTCCTGCATCCAGGCTTAAAAATAATAAACATTGCAGGTCTTTAATGTGCATTTTAGATACACAGCTTGCTTTCTTACAGAATCATTGCTGTTGGCAAGACCTTTAAAATCATCAAGTCCAACCACTGACTAACTCTACCAAGTCTGGGGCTGAACTGTGTCACTCAGCACCACAGCTCTACAGCTTTAAACACCTCCAGGGATTCAACTGCTTCCCTGAGGAGCCTATGCCAGGTTTTAAGAACCCCTTCCATGAAGAAGTTTCTTTTAATATCCAACCTGAAACTCCCCTGGTGCAAACTGAGACCATTTTCTCTCATCCTATCACTTGTTGTTAGGGAAAGAGACCAACATCCAGCTTGTTACATCTTCCTTTCAGGAAGCTGTAGAGAGCAAGAAGGTCTGCACGCAGCCTGCTTTTCTCCAAGCTGAATGACCCCAGTTCTCTCAGCCACTACTCACAAGACCTGCTCTCCAGACCCTTCACCAGACTCATTGCCCTTCTCTGGTCCTGCTCCAGCACTTAAATGTCTTTCTTATATGGAGGGCCCCAAAACTGAAACCAGTACTGAGGGTGCGGCCTCACCAGTGCTGAGTACAGGAGGACAATCACTTCCCTGCTCCTGCTGGGCACACTATTCCTGATACAGGCCAGGATGCTGTTGGCATTCTTGGCTACCTGGGCACACACTGGCTCATGTTCAGCCAACTGTCAATCAACACCCCTATGTCTTTCTCTGCTGGGCAGCTTTGCAGCCTCACTCTTTTTCAAGTCTGGAGCATTGCATGGGGTTGTTGTGACCCAAGTATAGGAGGACCAGGCAGATGTCCTTGTGATTGAGCTAGCTGTTCTGTTTATTCCCCTTTTGTAGCAGTTTAATTTGCCCAGCATGAACTGTGTGCAATCTGGCAGGATAAAACACATCCAACAGACTGAGGGATGTCATGACAAATCTCTCAGCTGTGAGCATCTCTGAAGAAGCTGAGCCTGGCATTTCTGGGCTCTGACTCAGCCCTGCAGTGCTTCTCCAAAATATATGTCTCATTATCTTGCACTTTTTGCCCCCAAAGCATTCAGATGGTCCAACCTTTTCCTCTATCTCCACAGTCCAGTCAGTGTCCATCCCACATGCAGAGTCCCTGCTGCATGCAGACTGTGATGGGGAGGAGGTGAACTGCGAGATCTCTCCATACAGCTCCCAGCAGGCTACTGAAGGAACCTGCCATACCTCCTGGTTCATGGCCACCATGCAACTCTCTGGCACAATCAGCATTGCCCTGGTACTCAGAGGACCTCACTGTGACAGCCCACAGGATGAGGAGGAGCACCATGCAGCACTGCACCCAGTGTTGAGGATTCCTGTGAGCAAGGAGGGGACACTGCTGACCACAGGTGATGCCTGAGTGCCAAGAGACATGAGGGGAACCTGCCTCCTAAAGAGTTCCATGCCCCATCTCATACCAGGACCTGAGGGCTACCTGGAGCTGGTGCCCAGGGAAAAAGGAGTTGTACAGATTGCCACCCACCCTATCTTAGAATCATAAAATTGTTTCTGCTGGGAAAAGCCTAAGATCACTGAGCCTACCCATTATCTAATTCTGACAAGTTTGGTGCTCAACCATGTCCCTCAGCACCACATCTCTGCCTCTTTTAAACACTTCCAGAGATGGGGATTCAACCACCTCCCTGGGCAGCCTGTTCCAATGTTTGAGAATCCTGTCAGTGAAGAAGTTTCACCTAATATCCAACCTAAATCTTCCCTTGCCCATCTTGAGGCAATTTCCTCTCATCCCATCACTGTAACTAGAGAGAAGAGGCTAACACCCACCTGCCTCCAGCCTCCTTTCAGGGAGCTGTAGAGAGTGAGGAGGTCTCCCTTCAGCCCCCTTTTCTCCAGATTAAACACTGCCAGTTCCCTTCTCTCAGAGTTTCCTATGTCCCAGTCCCTGCAGATGACAAGCACCTTCAAGGTCACGGCATGCACTGGGTGTCCCCTTGTCTCCCTGACCCCACTGGGCTGGCTTCCTCCAGCTCTTAGTCCACATGGCCCCTGGTGCCTGTGCTTCCTTCCTTCCTTCCCTATTCAGGTGTGGAGTCCACTGGCTGCCCTTCCCCAGGAGGCTGCCTTCTCTAACCACATCAGTCTAACTCTCTGCCTGCCTGTGTTTCTGTTTCTAGTTGAGTTCCAGTCCTCATCACAAAGCACTTCCCTGCATGTGGGTCTTGGCAGCTCAGTCACCCTCGACTGCCGCTTTGCCTTGGCTCCCAGCTCCTCACTGTCCTCCCTGGGCTGGAGGAAGCAGCACCGAGGCAGTGGACAAAGCCTTTTCTGGTACCAGGTGGGGAGCCCAGGTCCAACAGCGCAGCCAAAAGTCCATGTGGATGTGGTGGAGCTGCTGGGGAGTGGAGATGCATCACTTAGCCTGCGAGAAGCGAGCGTGGGAGATGAAGGGATGTACATCTGCTCTGTGTCCACCCTGCTGCACCAGGCCCAGCACATCATCCAGCTGCAAGTGGTCGGTGAGGAAGCGAAATGCCTGGGGGGCCACAGGAGTCCCTTTTTTACCAGGCACTGAAACTTTGCCTTCCACACTTACCCATTGCTCCCAACACTCATCATCACAGGCAGATCATCTTCTGTCCCTTGTGGACAGGGATTTTTGTACTCTGCTAACAGTAAGTCAGTTCCCTGTTTACCTCCCACAGAGCCTCCAAGAGTCCATGTCATTCCAGCAGTGGTGTCATTTGACAGAGAAGTGACAGCTACTCTGACCTGCATCATTGCTGGCTATTACCCCCTGGATGTCTCAGTGAGATGGACACAGAGGACTCCTGAAAATGCTCACATGGAAGTCCCTCTGTCAAACACAGGTCTCTCTAGCCACAGACAAAACCAAGATGGCACCTACAGCATCACCTCTTACCTCAGCATCAGCTCAGACACGGCACAGGCACCAGCCACCTACAGCTGCCACGTTTCACACGTGGCTCTGGCAAAGCCTATCTCTGTGAGCAGCCATCTTAAGGCACCAGGTAGGTGTCAGGGACAGAGGCAAGTTCTTATCCAGCCCAGACATCCTCCTGCCTCATCTGTGCACCCCAGAGATCAAAACCTCTGAGTCACACCGCTCTTGCCCTTTTCTCCCTGCTTTTCTTCTTGAGGCTCTTTCCTCTTGTCTTACCACTTGGTACTTTGGAGAACAGACCAACATCTGCCTGGATACAACCTCCTTTCAGAGAGAAGGTCTTCTCTCAGCCTCCTTTTCTCTGGACTAAACCACTCAGTCACTCCTCACAGAACCTTTTCTCCAGACCCTTCAGCTTTGTTGTCCTTCTCTGGAACCATTCCAGCACCTCAATGGTAGTGAGGACCCCAAAACTGAACCCAGTACTGAAGGTGGCCGCAGTAGTGCTGAGTCCAGGGGGACAATAACTTTGCTGGTCCTGCTGGCCACACTGTTCCTGATAGAGGCCAGAATGCTGTTGGCCTTCTTGGCCACCTGGGCACACACTGGCTCATGTTCAGCCAACTGTCAGTCAACACTGCCATGTCTTTCTCTGCTTGGCAGCTTTGCAGCCTCACTCTTCCAGCTTTCCAGTTCTCACTCTCCTTGCTGCTGGTAGATTGCTCCTGTGTCCTGTCCTTTCTCAGCAGGGAAAAGCAAGACATACTGCAGTTTAGGAAGTGAATACACATCACTCCAGCCAGTAAAACTGGCTCTGAGCCTGAGTTTTGTGTCACATCTGTGTACCTGATAGGAGCATGCACATGATCAGTTGCTGGGGAAGCTCATGTGACAATTTGCTGTCTGTACAGTACTCCAGCCAGCCTAACATCTCTCATCCTCCTCTTCCTCTGCAGAGAACACAGGACCAGAAAACCTGTTGGGGTGTTTCATTGCTACGGTCATTCTCATCGTTGTCTTCTTCGTTGTGCTCAGGAGAAGAGCAGGTAAGGGTTTAAAACACTGAGCACTTCCCTTGTGGGAGAGATGTGGGAATAGAATAGAATAGAATAGAATAGAATAGAGCAGGTTGGAAGAGACATTTGAGACATCAAGTCCAACCTATCACCCAACACCATCTAATCAACTAAACCATGGCACCAAGTGCCCCATCCAGGCTCTTCCTAAACACCTCCAGGGATGGTGACTCCACCACCTCCCTGGGCAGCACATTCCAATGGCCAATCTCTCTTTCTGTGGAGAACTTCTTCCTAACATCCAGCCTGAACCTCCCCTGGCACAGCTTGAGACTGTGTCCTCTTGTTCTGGTTGCCTGGGAAAAGAGACCAACCCCCACCTGGCTACAACCTCCCTTCAGGGAATTGTAGACAGCAATAGGATTTCCCCTGAGCTTCCTCTTCTCCAGGCTAAGCAACCCCAGCTCCCTCAGCCTCTCCTCACAGGGCTGTGCTCCAGACCCCTCCCCAGCTTTGTTGCCCTTCTCTGGACACCTTCCAGCAACTCAACATCTTTCCTAAACCTCCTCCTCTCTGCAACCCCACTGAGAAGAGATGGAAGTCAGGATATCCCAGGATCCTGGAGGGAGAGGTGGGGAGTGGATGAGTTGGAGATTCATTTCTAGTGCAAGGCAGCATGAGATGATGTTTTACACCACTCCAGTCTTCCTGCATCTTACTTCTGCTTGTTTTGTGTTTTTTTCCCCAGTCTCCTTTTCAGCTAAACCAAAGTCTGAGCAACTTCTAAGGAATTCAGAATAGAGGAAACCCTTGCCAAACCCACCTGCAGTTCTTTGTCTCCTGTCCCTTAAATTTATAGATCCATTTTAGTCATAAAAGACCTCCAAGATCACCGAGTCCAACCATTATCTACCTCTACCAAGTCCAGTGCCATGTCCCTCAGCACCACATCTCTGCCTCTTCTGAACACTTTCAGGGATGGGGATTCAATCACAGTATCACAGAATCACCAAGGTAGGAAGAGACCTCAAAGATCATCAAGCCCAAACTGTCACCACAGACCTCATGACTAAACCATGGCACCAAGTGCCACATCCAATCCCCTCTTGAACACCTCCAGGGATGGTGACTCCACCTTCCTGGGGAGTCCAGCATTTGAAAACCCTTTCAATGAAGAAATTTCTTCTAATATCCAACCTAAACCTCCTCTGGTGCAACTTGAGGTCATTTCTTCCCCTTCAAAACACACCACTTCCCTCCTATCCTGCAGCTTCTTTCCTTCTTCAGGATCCTTAGCAACTGAAGACCTGAAAGACATGAAAGTGCTGTGAAAGACTGGGTTTGAAAACGTGTAGGATTCATTGCAGGTTAGGACATTCTTGTATTTTTGCCTAGTCTCTGTGTTTTGTTGCCTAGACAAGGCTAGGGATGGGGTTATCTGAGTTTTCTGATTGTCCAGCTGTGAATGGTGGAGAGGAAAGTGGTGGTGTCGGACTTGAAACCTAAAGGACTGCCTCTGAGAAGCTCTCTGATGCCATGAACCACTCTGAGGTGGTCCATTGTGGTGGGGTGTAGTTTCCCCCCAGCATTAACTTTCAGCCAGACCAACTCACTCAGAAGCAAATGAAGCTGTATTTACAAGCACGAACTACACTCTGCAATGGATTGCAATGAATGTGTACAAAACATACAGGAGTTACAATATTGTACAGATATTTACAATTAGCAAACAACACAAACCCCCTGGTCCAAAGAAACCAAACAGGGAAGACATTCCACTGCCCCCTCCAAACCCTCCTATCCCAGAGAGAGAGAGGAACGGAGAGAGAAAAGCAGTGGGTTAGACTTATCCAAGGCCAGCCAGAAGCAGGTTAGCTCTCCAAGCAAAGCAAAACCAGCCAAGATCAGAAGAGAAGAGAAAAAGAAATGGGAAGAATTGTTATAGTACAACTCCTCTTATTCCAGATATTCCTAGAATCATAGAATCAATAGAGCTGGAAAAGACCTCAGAGCTCATCAAGTCCAACCTGTCACCCAACACCTCAGGACTAACTAAACCATGGCTCCAAGTGCCACATCCAATCCCCTCATGAACACCTCCAGGGACAGCGACTCCACCACCTCCCTGGGCAGCACATTCCAGTGGCCAACAACTCTCTCTGTGAAGAACTTGAATTTGTTTAGAACAATCTTTTGTTTTCCTTTCTACACCCCACAATGATTTGTTTATGTTTTTCTACTTAGCTGCTCAAAATCTGCAGCTAAATTTTAAAGGCCCAGCCTAAACCCACCACATCCATGTTGAGTGCTGGGTGCTTGCTGCTTGCAGCTTCTTCCCTCCTGCTGCAAACCAGCTGAAGATTTCCTGTCTCTGCTTCCAAGTGCAACATTATGTCACCTTTGGTTGTTCATGGAAATGTTTCTATGGAATATCTGCTGTAAAAGTTGGGCAGATGTGCTGCTCACAATGCTTTGATGCCAGGCTTGCTGTCCCTGGGGAAAACCCCAAACATTTACAATCCAAGAAATAGAGGAACCTGTGGATAATAGCAGTGACAGTTACAGGAGGACAGCATTACCCAGACTGTGTGACTAAGGAGCTGAGCTTCTTGCTGTGAAAACTAAGCATTTCAGAAATGGGTTAGGGGTTAAGGATTAGAGTTAGGGCTGGTCAGTGGTTAGGGTCAGGGCTAGGATTAAAGTTACGGTTTAGGCTAAGGGTTAGACTTAAGAGGTATAGGTTAGGACTGGTGTTACGGTTAATAATAACTATAATAACTATAATAACAATAACAACAACGACAATAACAACAACAACAACAACAATAATAATAATAAAAAAATCAGGTTGGAAGAGACCTTCAAGATCATCGCGTCCAACCTATCAACCAATCCAACACCACCTAAACAACTAACCCATGGCACCAAGCACCCCATCAAGTCTCCTCCTGAACACCCCCAATGATGGTGACTCCACCACCTCCCTGGGCAGCACATTCCAATGGGCAATCACTCTCTCTGTGTAGAACTTCTTCCTAACCTCCAGCCTAAACCTCCCCTGGCACAGCCTGAGACTGTGTCCTCTTGTTCTGGTGCTGGCTGCCTGGGAGAAGAGACCAACCTCTGCCTGTCTACAACTTCCCTTCAGATAGTTGGAGAGAGCAAGAAGGTCAACCCTGAGTCTCCTCCTCTCCAGGCTCAGCAACCCCAGCTCCCTCAGCCTCTCCTCACAGGGCTGTGCTCCAAGCCCCTCACCAACCTTGTTGCCCTTCTCTGGACACCTTCCAGCAAGTCAACCTCCTTCCTAAACTGAGGGGCCCAGAACTGGACACAGGACTCAAGATGTGGCCTAACCAGTGCAGTGTACAGGGGCAGAATGACCTCCCTGCTCCTGCTGGCCACACTGTTCCTGATGCAGGCCAGGATGCCATTGGTCCTCTTGGCTGCCTGGGCACACTGCAGGCTCATGTTCAGCCTACCATCGACCAGCACCCCCAGGTCCCTCTCTACCTGGCCGCCCTCAGCCACTCTGACCCTAGCCTGTAGCTCTGCCTGGGGTTGTTGTGGCCAATGTGCAGAACCTGGCACTTGGATGTGTTCAATCTCATGCCCTTGAAGTCTGCCCATCTGTCCAGGTCCCTCTGCAGAGCCTCTCTACCCTCCAACAGATCAACTCCTGCCCCCAGCTTGATGTTGTCAGCAAATTTACTGATGATGGACTCGATGCCCTCATCCAGATCATCAATAAAGATGTTAAAGAGCATGGGGCCCAGCACTGATCCCTGGGGCACACCACTGGTGCCTGGCTGCCAGCTGGCTGTGGCACCATTCACCACCACTCTCTGGGCTTGGCCCTTCAGCCAGTTCCTAACCCACTGCAGTGTGCTCCCATCCAAGCCATGGGCTGACAGCTTGGCCAGGAGTCTGCCATGGGGGACAGTGTCAAAGGCCTTGCTGAGGTCCAGGTAGACTACATCCACAGCCTGCCCCACATCCACCAGGCAGTCACCTGGGCATAGAAGGAGATCAGGTTGGTCAGGCAGGACCTGCCCTTCCTAAACCCATGCTGGCTGGGCCTGATCCCTTGGCCATCCTCTAAGTGCTGTGTGATTGCACTCAAGATGACCTGTTCCACGATGTGGCCCGGCGGCTCATCTTCCAGCACATTGGCACAGCCTGTCCCTGTGCCTTCAAGAGTTCTTCCTTGAAGTAGTCCCAGCTCTCCTGGACTCCTTTATTTTTAAGGGCTTTATCCCAAGGAACCCTCTGAGTTAGTTCCTTGAGTAACCTGAAGTCTGCCCTCTGGCAGTCCAGAGTGGAGGTCTTCTTGCTGCCCCTCTTAACTTGACTGAGTGCTGAGAATTCAATTCTCTCGTGGTCGCTGGCCCCTGAACAGCCTCCGACCACCACATCCCCACCAGCCCTTCCCTGTTGGTGAAGAGGAGGTCAAGCAGAGCCTTACCCCTGGTAGGTTCACACAGCACCTGGGATAAGAAGCTGTCCTCCATGCACTCTAAGAACCTCCTAGACTGTCTCCTCTCTGCTGTGTTGAGATCCCATTCCAGCGGTAACCTGCTTCGGGAGCACACTGCTGCCAGGACCCCCCGGATAAGCCACTAACTGCCCCTTCTGCAGCTTGCAGGACCCGCGGCTGTCTCGGCACTCGACTAAGACGGGCTCCTGCCGATTCTCCACGTGCTCAGGATCGCTTGGGCTCCCTGCGTTTGCCACGGTGCTTTAAAAGCCGCCGGCACCGCACGGCCAGTCCATTCCAGCCCACCCTCTTGCTCAGACGCGTGCGCCGCTGCGCTTCTTCTAAACCTTTGCCCAGCAGGTGCCGCGGGCAGGGCTGGCCATGGTGGTGACTCGCCGCAATCACGCCTTTAAGAAATCAGTCTTGACTCAGACTGAGGGGGAATATAAGCAGGTAGGTAAGTGTCATAAGCAAGAGGGAGGTGTCCAGGCATCTGGCTGCAGACAGTGCTGGAGCCTGGCGCTTGAGATGCAGGGTAGTGGGGACAAGTCCTGCATAACATGTGAGCAGATCGACTATCTGCTTAACCTGGTGGCCAGACTGAAGGACGAGGCTGTTAGACTTAGAGATGTAAGAGATTGTAGAAGGGTAACAGACCTGAGTAAGCAGGCTCTGCAGGCCCCCCAGGCAGAGGCTGGTTATCCAAAAAGCAGAGGGGAATGGACGCGGGTTCCTCTCAAAAGACGCAAGGTTAAACCTCCTTGCCTCCCATCACCTTCCCCACTGCCCTTGGAAAACAAGTACAGGGCATTGGAGGTCGAGGGTGAGGTGATTCTGATGGAGGACACACCATCTGGGGTTTTCCCTGAGGCGAAACAGCCTAAGGCAAAACAACCTAAGGCAAATCAGCCTAAGGTTAAATAGCCTAAGGCAAAGCAGCCTAAGGTTAAACAGCCTAAGGCAAAGCAGCCTAAGGTTAAACAGCCTAAGGCCAAGCAGCCTAAGGCTAAACAGCCTTCCCCTGGCATCAGGACCTGCTCCCTTAAAAAAAAGAGGAGGGTAATTGTCATTGGTGATTCCCTCCTGAGGGGAACAGAAGGCCCCATATGTCGGCCAGACCCTACTCACAGGGAAGTCTGTTGCCTCCCGGGAGCTATGGTCAAGGATGTTACCAGAAGGATGCCCAGTTTGGTGCAGCCCTCTGACTACTACCCATTACTAGTTATGCAGTTAGGGAATGATGCTGTTGCAACCAGAACTCCCAGGGCTATCAAGAATGACTTCAGGGCCCTGGGGGATCTCATTGAGGGGTCAGGTGCACAAATAATTTTCTCATCTATACCCTTAGTTGCAGGAGGGAATACCACAAGGAACAGGTCAGCAGCCATAGTCAACAAGTGGCTTAGAGGCTGGTGGAGTCAAAAGAATTTTGGGGTTTTCGATCTTGAAAAACTTTCTACGGCAGCAGGTCAGCTGGCAACAGCTGGAGCACATCTGTCCCAGAGGAGGGGAAGGGTCAGAGTGTATGAAAATGACCTGTCCCTCAAAGGGAAAAAGATTCTAGGAAGGCAATTGGCAGGTCTCATAGATAGGGCTTTAAACTAGATTCGAAGGGTGAAGGGGCTGAAACCAGTCCCCCCAGGCAGGAGTCTGGGGGTGATAAGCTGGAGCCAGAGGTGAAACCAGCAGCCCAGCTGAGGTGCATGTACACTAATGCACGAAGCTTGGGTAACAAACAAGAGGAGCTGGAAGCCTTGGTGCCGCAGGAAAGTTATGATGTAGTTGCCATCACGGAGACGTGGTGGGACGACTCACATGACTGGAGCGCTGCAATTGATGGCTACAGGCTCTTCAGGAGAGACAGGCAAGGAAGAAGGGGTGGAAGGGTGGCTTTGTACATCAGGGAGGCACTAGATGCCATTGAGCTGGAGATCAGGGATCATCAGGTTGAGTGCCTTTGGGTGAGAATTAGAGGGAAGGCTAACAGGGCTGACATCCTGGTTGGAGTCTGTTATAGACCACCCAACCAGGAAGAAGAAGTTGATGAAACTTTCTATAGGCAGCTTAAGGCTGTCTCAAGATCTCCTGACCTTGTTCTCATGGGCGACTTCAACCTGCCTGACATCTGCTGGGATCTCAACACAGCAGAGAGGAGACAATCCAGGAGGTTCTTAAGAGTGCATGGAGGACAGCTTCTTATCCCAGGTGCTGAGTGAGCCTACCAGGGGTAAGGCTATGCTAGACCTCCTCTTCACCACCAGGGTAGGGCTGGTGGGGATGTGGTGGTCGGAGGTTGTTTAGGGGCAGTGACCACGAGAGAACTGAATTCTCAGTACTCAGTCGAGCTCAGAGGGGCAGCAAGAAGACCTCCACTCTGGACTGCCAGAGGGCAGACTTCAGGTTGCTCAAGGAACTAACTCAGAAGGTTCCTTGGGATACAGCCCTTAGAAACAAAGGGGTCCAGGAGAGCTGGGACTACTTCAAGGAGGAACTCTTGAAGGCTCAGGATCAGGCTGTGCCAATGTGCCAGAAGATGAGCCCCGGGGCAGACGGCCTGGATGGGTGATGAGCTTCTAAAAGAACTAAGGGAAAAAAAGAGGGTGTATCACCTTTGGAAGAAAGGGGAGGCAACCCATGAAAAGTTTAAGGATGTTGCTAGGTCATGTAGGAAGAAAATTAGGGAGGCAAAAGCACATTTGGAGCTTAGGCTGGCCTCTGCTGTGAAGGACAACAAAAAGTCCTTCTATAAACACATGAATAGCAAGAGGAAGGGCAGGGACAACCTCCACTCCTTGGTGGACACGGAGGGGAACGTTGTAACAAAGGATGAGGAGAAGGCAGAGGTACTTAACAACTTCTTTGCCTCAATTTTTTCTAGCAGGACAGAATGTCTTCCAGACAGCTGGCCTGCAGAGCTGGCAGAAGGAGCCAGGGAGCAGCATAGTCTGCATCTGTTCCAGAATGGGGTAGTTGGTGATCTGCTTAGCCACTTGGATCCCCACAAGTCCATGGGACCAGATGGGATCCATCCCAGGGTGCTGAGAGAGCTGGCAGATGTGCTGGCCAAGCCGCTCTCCATCATTTTTCATCAGTCCTGGCTCACTGGAGACATCCCAGACGACTGGAAGCTGGCCAGCGTGGTGCCCATCCACAAGAAGGGCCGGTTGGATGAGCCAGGGAATTACAGGCCTGTCAGCCTGACCTCAGTGCCAGGCAAGATTATGGAACAGGTCATCCTGAGTGCAATCACACAACACTTAGAGGATGGCCAAGGGATCAGGCCCAGCCAGCATGGGTTTAGGAAGGGCAGGTCCTGCCTGACCAACCTGATCTTCTATGATCAGGTGACTGCCTGGTGGATGTGGGGCAGGCTGTGGATGTAGTCTACCTGGACCTCAGCAAGGCCTTTGACACCGTTCCCCATAGCAAACTCCTGGCCAAGCTGTCAGCCCCTGGCTTGGATGGGAGCACACTGCGATGGGTTAGGAACTGGCTGGAGGGCCAAGCCCAGAGAGTGGTGGTGAATGGTGCCACATCCAGCTGGCAGCCAGGCACCAGTGGTGTGCCCCAGGGATCAGTGCTGGGCCCCATGCTCTTTAACATCTTTATTGATGATCTGGATGAGGGCATTGAGTCCATCATCAGTACATTTGCTGACGACACCAAGCTGGGGGCAGGAGTTGGTCTGCTGGAGGGTAGAGAGGCTCTGCAGAGGGACCTCGACAGGCTGGGCAGATGGGCAGAGTCCAAGGGCATGAGATTGAACACATCCAAGTGCCAGGTTCTGCACATTGGCCACAACAACCCCAGGCAGAGCTACAGGCTGAGGTCAGAGTGGCTGGAGAGCTGTCAGGTGGAAAGGTGTCGTAGTTTGGGCTGGGTGCCCTCTGCTACAGGGGTGTTTCCTGTGTCCAGAAGTCCATCCCAGTGGGTGGACTCAGGAAATTCTGTATTTCTACCATAATCCCTTGCACCACTATAAATTTTGCGGTGGGGTCTGGCACTTCCTCTTTCCTTCCCTCTCCCAGACTTGGTAACTGGGGGAGAGATCTCCTGGCCATGGGCCTGATTGGGCCCAAGGCCACAGGGGGATGGGCAGTCTCAGGCCTGGCCAGCTGAGACTAGCCCAGCAGAGGGAGGGGGCAGAAGGAGCCCTGGGGGTTTTGGATGCACCCTCAGGTGGGGATGGGATCTTTCTTTGTCACTGCGCTTTGGGTTTTCTGTAACATTCACTGCTTTCTATTTAAACTTTCATCACTTTTGCAATCAGTTTGTCTGAGTCGTTATTTCTGCCTGTGGTGGGGAGAGGATCTGCCCCAACCCATTACAAAAGGGACCTGGGGGTGCTGGCTGATGGTAGGCTGAACATGAGCCTGCAGGGTGCCCAGGCAGCCAGGAGGGCCAATGGCATCCTGGCCTGCATCAGGAACAGTGTGGCCAGCAGGAGCAGGGAGGTCATTCTGCCCCTGTACACTGCACTGGTTAGGCCACACCTTGAGTCCTGTGTCCAGTTCTGGGCCCCTCAGTTTAGGAAGGAGGTTGACTTGCTGGAGCGTGTCCAGAGAAGGGCAACAAGGTTGGTGAGGGGCTTGGAGCACAGCCCTGTGAGGAGAGACTGAGGGAGCTGGGGTTGCTTAGCCTGGAGAGGAGGAGACTCAGGGGTGACCTTATTGCTCTCTACAACTACCTGAAGGGGGGTTGTAGTGAGGTCGAGGTTGGTCTCTTCTCCCAGGCAGCCAGTACCAGAACAAGAGGACACAGTCTCAGGCTGCGTCAAGGGAGGTTTAGGCTGGAGGTCAGGAGGAAGTTTTACCCAGAGAGAGTGCCTACTGGAATGTGCTGCCCAGGGAGGTGGTGGGGTCGCCATCACTGGGGGTGTTCAGGATGAGGCTTGACAGGATGCTTGGTGCCATGGGTTAGTTGATTGGGTAGTGTTGGATGATAGGTTGGACACGATGATCTTGAAGGTATCTTCCAACCTGGTCTATTCTATTCTATTCTATTCCATTCTATTCTATTCTATTCTAATTCTATCCCAGCAGATGTCAGGCAGGTTGAAGTCACCCATGAGAACAAGGTCAGGAGATGTTGAGACAGCCTTAAGCTGCCTATAGAAAGCTTCATCAACTTCTTCTTCCTGGTTGGGTGGTCTATAACAGACTCCAACCAGGATGTCAGCCCTGTTGGCCTTCCCTCTAATTCTCACCCAAAGGCACTCAACCTGATGATCCCTGATCTCCAGCTCAATGGCATCTAGTGCCTCCCTGATGTACAGGGCCACCCCTCCACCCCTTCTTCCTTGCCTGTCTCTCCTAAAGAGCCTGTAGCCATCAATTGCAGCGCTCCAGTCATGTGAGTCATCCCACCACGTCTCCGTGATGGCAACTACATCATAACTTTCCTGCTGCAACAAGGCTTCCAGCTCCTCTTGTTTGTTACCCAAGCTTCGTGCATTAGTGTACATGCACCTCAGCTGGGCTGCTGGTTTCACCTCTGGCTCCAGCTTATCACCCCCAGACTCTTGCCTGGGGGGACTGGTTTCAGCCCCTTCCCCCTTCAAATCTAGTGTAAAGCCCTATCTATGAGACCTGCCAATTCCCTTCCTAGAATCTTTTTCCCTTTGGGGGATAGGCCATTTTCATACACTCTGACCTTTCCCCTCCTCTGGGACAGATGTGCTCCAGCTGTTGCCAGCTGACCTGCTGCATTAGAAAGTTCTTCAAGATCGAAAACCCCAAAATTCTTTTGACTCCACCAGCCTCTAAGCCACTTGTTGACTATGGCTGCTGTCCTGTTCCTTGTGGTATTCCCTCCTGCAACTAAGGGTATAGATGAGAAAATTATTTGTGCACCTGACCCCTCAACGAGATCCCCCAGGGCCCTGAAGTCCCCTCTGCACGCATGGGAGCATCCTGGCTTGCTTGGAAGGGAAGCATTTGTAACTCTGACAGTGACTTACACTCAGCAAACAGATCTGATCTGGTAAATCTTTACATCTGAGGGTGATGTCTTTTAAAAGCTGGTTTGGTTTCCCCATGGGACTGTTCTTGGAAGGTGGGGGCTGTGAGGCAACTAAAGAAAGCAGAGTGGTGGCCACCACAAAGGTTTTATTTTCAGCTGAGGGCTTTCTAGGGCAAACCTGACAAATGTCCCTGACATATGGATTCCCTCTTGTACTTATTTTTATTCATAATTTTTGATAGCCCTTCTTCTGCCAAGTAAGCAGCACCAGAACAAGAGGACACAGTCTCAAGCTGCACCAGGGGAAGTTTAGGCTGGAGGTGAGGAAGAAATTCTTCCCAGAAAGAGAGACTGGCCACTGGAATGTGCTGCCCAGGGAAGTGGTGAAGTCACCATCACTGGAGGTGTTTAGGAAGAGCCTGGATGAGGCACTTGGTACCATGGTTTAGTTGATTAGATGGTGATGGGTGATAGGTTGGACTTGATGATCTCAAAGGTCTTTTCCAACCTGGTTAATTCTATTCTATTCTATTCTATTCTATTCTATTCTATTCTATTCTATTCTATTCTATTCTATTCTATTCTATTCTATTCTATTCCTATTTCTATTTCTATTCCATTCCATTTCATTCCTTTCCTTTCCATTCCATTCCATTCCATTCCATTCCATTCCATTCCATTCCATTCCATTCCATTCCATTCCATTCCATTCCATTCCATTCCATTCCATTCCATTCCATTCCATTCCATTCCACAGCCTACTAGTATATCAAAGTGGTGAGATCAAGAGGACATCAGAAGTATCTCCTGAATGGAAGTGTTTATTGTTCATTGCCTGTGTTACATTACAGCTATACAGTTATGAACTGGGAAGTGGCCACACTGCTTGTACCAGTGGATGCTAGGAGACAAGCAGCATTTCTGCATGTTTGCCTTCTCACTCTGCTTCTTTTCCTGGCAATCACTTTGAGCCATTTTGTCCATCCCTTGTGTTGATTAAAACTGAGTAACCATTTGGCAGTTTGGAGTGACAGACTGGGGTCACTCTTGAAGCCTATCACCGTGACCACTTTTGTCTAAAATAGAGTGAAAGCAGGGAACTGTAGTAGGGTATGATCACACATAGGCTGGACAGATGGGCAGAATCTAATGGTATGAGATTCAACACATCCAAGTGCTGGGTTCTGCACATTGGCCACAGCAACCCCATGCAGTGCTACAGGCTGGGGTCAGAGTGGCTGGAGAGCAGCCAGGCAGAGAGGAACCTGGCTTGCATCAGGAACAGTGTGGCTAGCAGGAGCAGGGAGGGCATTCTGCCCCTGTACACTGCACTGGTTAGGCCACACCTTGAGTCCTGTGTTCAGTTCTGGGGCCCTCAGTTTAGGAAAGATGTTGAGTTGCTGGAAGGTGTCCAGAGAAGGGCAACAAAGCTGGGGAGGGGTCTGGCGCACAGCCCTGTGAGGAGAGTCTGAGGGAACTGGGGTGGCTTAGCCTGCAGAAGAGGAGACTCAGGGGTGACCTTATTGCTCTCTACAACTACCTTAAGGGAAGTTGTAGACAGGCAGAGGTTGGTCACTTCTCCCATGCAGCCAGCACCAGAACAAGAGGACAGAGTCTCAGGCTGCACCAGGGGAGGTTTAGGCTGGAGGTTAGGAGGAAGTTCTACACAGAGAGAGTGATTGCCCATTGGAATGGGCTGCCCAGGGAGGTAGTGGAGTCACCATCATTGGAGGTGTTCAGGAGGAGACTTGATAGGGTCTTGGTGCCATGGCTTAGTTGATTAGATGATGTTGGGTGATAGGTTGGACTCGATGATCTTGAAGGTCTCTTCCAACCTGGTCTATTCTATTCTATTCTATTCTATTCTATTCTATTCTATTCTATTCTATTCTATTCTATTCTATTCTATTCTATTCTGAAAGTTTCCTTTCCTGACAGTTCTCAGAAATGAACCAAAAAATTTCTGACCTTGCAGAGTACCTTGCAGCTTCCCATGGTTGTGGTCTGACACGCTAGCTGTGCCAGGGGTGGCTGCCTGGCTGCAGCCGGACAGCAGGCTTTTCACAGAGACAGTAATTCTTGTGTGTACATGATGTAAGGCCCAGGTTTTCGTAATAAAAATATGCACAATATTTGGTGGGTTTTTGAAGCTTTACCCTAGAACAGAAAAATCTTTGTTACATCTCACCTCATACAAACAGCACATCCTTGCCCCTTCCAGAAAAAAGAGTGAGCCTCGCAAGAGCTACTCCTGTGGCTTCCACAGAGCACAGACACCCGCAGCAGAGAAATGAAACACAGAGTGACGTTGTGCAGTGGTTCCTAGGAGCCTGACCTTGTCCTGAATATGCCAACACACACCTTCAGCAGACTCTAAGGGTGGATCTGTGCTGGTTTCATAGAATCAGAGAATCAATAAGGTTGGAAGAGACCTCAAAGATCATCACATCCAACCTGTGACCCAGCACCTCATGACTAAACCACGGCACCGAGTCTGCTCTCACAAACAAGCCCCCCTCCCCACAGATAAGGAGGGCAAACAACACAAAAAGCTCTGAGCTAAGGAGAGTTTAATGAAAAGAATACAATGTAGGGCTTAGCCTGTTTCACAGGAAAACACAGCAAAAAGCAGAAGCAGCAGCAGAAGCCAGAGATAAAAGGACCCCCCCAAGCCTGCAGCCAGCCCAGGGCAAAAAAGCAACACCCCAAAACTGGAAACCAGAAGTAGCAACTGGAAACAGGAAGCCTCTGTTAGAAAGTTCTTCCCAGCAGGAGAGATTGGCCATTGGAATGTGCTGCCCAAGGAGGTGGTGGAGTCACCATCACTGGAGGTGTTTAGGAAGAGCCTGGATGAGGCCCTTGGTGCCATGGTTTAGTTGATTAGATGGTGTTGGGTGATAGGTTGGACTTGATGATCTCTGAGGTCTTTTCCAACCTGGTTAATTCTATTCTATTCTATTCTATTCTATTCTATTCTATTCTATTCTATTCTATTCTATTCTATTCTATTCCCTCAATTTAAGAAGGACATTGAGACACTTGAACGTGTCCAGAGAAGGGCAACAAAGCTGGGGAGGGGTCTGGAGCACAGCCCTGTGAGGAGAGGCTGAGGGAGCTGGGGTTGCTTAGCCTGGAGAAGAGGAGGCTCAGGGGAGACCTTCTTGCTGTGTCCAACTCCCTGAAGGGAGGTTGTAGCCAGGTGGGGGTTGGTCTGTTCTCCCAGGCACCCAGCACCAGAACAAGAGGACACAGTCTCAAGCTGTGCCAGGGGAGGTTTAGGCTGGATGTTAGGAAGAAGTTCTTCCCAGAAAGAGAGATTGGCCATTGGAATGTGCTGCCCAGGGAGGTGGTGGAGTCACCATCCCTGGAGGTATTTAAGAAGAGCCTGGATGAGGCACTTGGTGCCATGGTTTAGTTGATCAGATGGTGTTGGGTGATAGGTTGGACTTGATGATCTCTGAGGTCTTTTCCAACCTGGTTGATTCTGTGAATTCTGTGATTCTGATCACACACCAGTTTTGGGTAAGGGTAAGAAAAATTAGAAATGGGGAAGTGAGACTCAGAGTACAGGGAAAACTGCTTCCAAGTTTGTTGTTCAGTGTGCTCTGTATTGTGGGAACACCAGTTACGAGCGGTGCGAGCAATCTGGCAGCCTAAGAGCCTGAACTGCCAGATTGCTCACACCGCTCGTAACTGGTGTTCCCACACTGTATGCCAGAGAAATTGGGAGTCACATGTGAGTGAGGACCAACTTTAAGTACTGTGAGAAAGCTGCCCACTTACCAGGCCTTCTGATCTTCTGTAACAGCTGTGTTGTCTGTCCAGTACCAATCTTTCTGTTCATCTCTAAACGTTAATCCAGTCCAGTATGTATTTTTAGGAAACATTCTTACCAACTCCTATGCAGAGTAAGGACAATTCAAAACAGATATTTAGGAAGATATTACAAATAAATATTTAGAGTGAGAAGTTGAAAGTATTGATGGAGATTGCTTAAAATTGTTAGCCTGTCAAGTTCTGCATTCAGAGGAAAGGTCTGATACAAAAGGAGAAATGACAGCAGAGCTGGTTTTAATTGGACAGATGTGTCACCTTCATCAACCTGATTTCAGCACTATGGGTGAAACAGGGGATTGCTTTCTCCCCTTCAGTCATGAATCATTCCTACTCAGTTACTCTGTCCTTAGCACTTGTCAGCACTGAAAAGGAGCTATATGGTTTCGTTTCTTGAACCTTCACACTTGACTCTAGCATTGTTTACTCACTGACAAAGGCTGGACTGTGACAGGTAGATTAGGTCTTGGAGTTGAGCATTTAGTGGTATTCTCTTGTTTAAGAATGCCGTGATAAGACTAGGTAAGAGTGCAAACTTGAGTAATGCCTTCTCACTACTGCTGGAGGGAAATCTCTGAAGATTTGAATTAAATTCTGATGTTTTTTCTCTCTGCAGTGTCATTCCCAGTTTCCCCTTTTCCCCTCACACCTCTCTAATGCCATGGTTAAGGTGGCTGAACAGACTGCACCTCACAATCTTTGCTGTCACCAGTTTGGGAGAGTGAGAATAAAGCTGCTCTCCTTTACTTCTGGGAGAAACCTTGTAGCCTGCAACTCAGTGAGAGGGTAGCTAGCATTTGTTGGTTGCTGGAGAGCAGGTAGGCCCTGCTTTGACATGGGGGTTGGACCTGATGATCTCTGGAGGTCCCTTCCAACCTCTAATGTATCGTGATACTGTGCAAGCTCCTGGAACATCTTCTCTGCCTTGTCTTCCAATGCATCTGCTGGCATCCAGAGGCAAAAACATTATTTCCTAAGGATTGGAAGGGACCTCTGAAGATCATCTAGTCCATCCCCCCCTGCTAGAGGAGTATCACCTAGAGTAAATCACACAGGAACAGATCTGGGCATGTTTTGAAAGTCTCCAGAGATGGAGACTCCACAAACTCTCTGGTGGGCAGCTTGGTCCACTGCTCTGCCACCCTCAGTGGAAAGAGGTTTTTCCTTACATTTATGTTCAACCTCCTGTGTTCCAGTTTGTGTTCACTGGTCCATAGCCCCTTGTCCTGTCACTGGACACCACTAAGAAGAGCCTGGCTTCCTGACACTCACCCTTTAGATAATTCAGAAATTCCACAAAATGAGACCATTGAGAGACCAGGATGAAGATTTTCACACTAGTGTCTTACCAAATCCCTGTATGGATCTCTAATACTTGTACATGAGTAAAATCATTGCCCACAACACAACAGTCATGAACTTGCTTTTATCAGTCACTCCAGTAAGCAGCCAGCCATGAGAAGCCAAGGCAAGATGAGCTGTGTCTGACTTCCAGCAGTGCTCCGTGTGGTGATCATAGAATCATAGACTCAGTAAGGTTGGAAAAGACCTCAGAGATCATCAAGTCCAACCTATCACCCAATACCTCCTGACTAGCCATGACTCATGGCTTCAAGTGCCACTTCCAGTCCCCTCTTGAACACCTCCAGGGACAGTGACTCCACCACCTCCCTGGGCAGCACATTCCAATGGCCAATTACTCTTGCTGGGAAGAACTTTCTCCTCACCACCAGCCTAAACCTCCCCTGGCACAGCTTGAGACTGTGTCCTCTTGTTCTGGTGCAGGTTGCCTGGGAGAAGAGACCAACCCCCACCTGGCTACAACCTCCCTCAGGGAGTTTTAGAGAGCAATAAGGTCTCCCCTGAGCCTCCTCTTCTCCAGGCTAAGCAACCCCAGCTCCCTCAGCCTCTCCTTACATGAGGCCTCTCCCCAGCCTTGTTGCCCTTCTCTGGACACATTCAAGTGTCTCAATGTCCTTCTTAAACTGAGGGGCCCAGAACTGGACACAGGACTCAAGGTGTGGCCTAACCAGCACAGAATGACTTCCCTGCTCCTGCTGGCCACACTATTCCTGATCCAGGCCAGGATGCCACTGGCCTTCTTGGCCACCTGGGCACACAGCTGGCTCATGTTCAGCTGGCTGTCAACCAGTACTCCCAGATCCCTATGATGACCAGCCCTACACCTAAAGTCTACCCAGGACAACCTGCAGAGATCCTCCTGTTCACAGTACCATTTGAGAAAATTATGTGTGAGCTGGGTGCATGAACTTGATGCTAAAGAGAGAGAGCAACAAGTCCATACCAGCTTTGAAGCATCTTTTATCAGAAGAAGAGTAGAGTTTCTTGAGGAACAAAACCTGTGACTCTCTTCCCACGTCTTCGTGTTCTTGGAGTGGTAGTAACAAGTATTGCCACCTTCCCAATTCCAGTTCACAGGGCAGAGTACACAGTTCAAGCCTGGAAAAGGAAAAACATCACCGTTTCTGCTCCTAGGCTGTCCCTCACAGAACATCACAGCTGGGATGTGATGACATCTGAAGGGTCTAAGGACACTTGAGACAGTCCTCATTTGGTCAATATCCCCCTGCGGTCCCAGAAGATTCAGGTAAAGATGGAGATGAAAATTGAATCAGTGTCCTGTTTCTCCCCTTCTTCCAGCACTGGGAGGAGATTCAGGTGTTACAAATTGAATCATAGAATCATAGAATCATAGAATCATAGAATCATAGAATCATAAAATCATAGAATCAGTAAGGTTGGAAGAGACCTCAAAGATCACCAAGTCCAACCTGTCACCACAGACCTCATGACTAACTAAAACATGGCACCAAGTGCCACATCCAATCCCCTCTTGAACACCTCCAGTGATGGTGACTCCACCACCTCCCTGGGCAGCCCATTCCAGTGGGCAATCACCCTCTTTGTGTAGAATTTCTTCCTCACCTCCAGCTTAAACCTCCCCTGGTGCAGCTTGAGACTGTGTCCTCTTGTTCTGGTGCTGGCTGCCTGGGAGAAGAGACCAACATCTGCCTGTCTACAACCTCCCTTCAGGGAGTTGTAGAGAGCAATGAGGTCACCCCTGAGCCTCCTCTTCTCCAGGCTAAGCAACCCCAGCTCCCTCAGCCTCTCCTCACGTAGTTTAATTCTTAGGACCACTGTAGAATTGCCTAGGAGACGCAGGTGAGCCTGTTGTGGAGCTCTCACAGACTAGTGCTGACAGGAAGTAGTATACCCCCAAGGCACTTCAGAGAACCTCTGTCATATGGAAGCTAAATCCTGAAACCCTGATGCCACTGCCAGGTCCCAGGCTGGGCACATCGCTCCAGGCACTGAATGAAACAGATATGCTCACTGACTGCTTTCTAGGTGGTCATACCAGGACAGACACAGGCTCACATGAGTGGACAGGCCTGAGAAGACACAAGTCCTTTCCTTCCCTGCCATGCTGAAAAATAAGACCTCACCAAAAGATGCTGATTTACCTTTATTATCATCAAGGTCACCCTCTCCTTCCAAGCACAGCTGATTCCCAATCTGTTGCAGTGCTTTTGAGAAATTTGCATGCAGCTCATTGTTTGTCACATTGAGGTTTCTAAGTTGTGTCCTGTAGTCCTGGGGAATCTGGAAAACTGAAATGCACAATGCTGTCATTCAGAAAGGGGGGACCTGGGTAGGAAATGTATTAGCAGGTCACATAAAGCATTTGGGAAAGATGTTAACATTTGCATGTAAAGCCTGCTGAGATGAAGAACACAGAATCACAGCATCATTAAGATTAGAAAAGTGTTATAAGATCATTAAGTCCAACTGTCAACCCAACACTACATGCCCACTAAACCATGTCCTGAAATGCCATGTAGAAAGGTTTTTTGAACACCTCCAGGGATGGTGGCTTCACTGTTCCAGTGTTTGAGAACCCTTCCAGTCAAGAATCAGAGAATCAGAGAATCAATGAGGTTGGAAAAGACCTCAGAGATCATCAAGTCCAACCTGCCACCCACCACCTCCTGACTAACTAAACCATGGCACCAAGTGCCACATCCAATCCCCTCTTGAACACCTCCAGGGACTCCACCACCTTCCTGGGCAGCTCCACCGTGCAAGCTGACTCCGAGGGCCAACCCCACTGGCCGACCCCGATCAGGACGATCCCTGTTGTCTGGAGAGAATTGACCGAGTCCTGAAGGGATCCTGCTTCCGAGCTAAGCCCAGGTTCCATTATTCCCTCTCCACTGCTGCGGAGAGAGGAGAGAGTAACCCAACGCCGCCGTCCAACTCGACTAGGAACCAGTCCTGTGACAGTAGTCTGCCGGATCCCCACCTTGCCACAAACAGCAGCTACAGAGTATCTTCCATGTGCTTTCCATCCACTAGCACCCAGTTCAAAGTATCCGTGTCCAGCAGAGCAATCGCTGACATATAGAGAGATTATAATATTGCTGTATATAGCCAGAAGCCGCCCGCGTCCCGCCGAGTCGCCGTCTAGTGGCCAAGCGGTGGAACTGCACCCTTCGTTATATAAATACAGAAATAGTCTGTAGATAGTTCAATTAAGTTCTAATCATAACACTAAGCCACTTGTGGACTGGATTTCACCAACATGGACTACAACGTGTATATAAGTTAGTGATTCGTGGGTTATTAATAATTTGATAATAAAAGTAATATTTTCATAATTCATATTTCATATTCATAAAATCAATAACCTCTTCATCACAGTCATTCAGTAGCTTGACCCCCCCAGCAAGCAGAAATGCAACAGTACTCACGTAAAACTGCCAGGGCCAACAGCACTGCCAACAACACCAGGCACAGTGTCAACAGAATCCAGACTGCTGGCCCGTAGGAGTAAGACGAAGGGGGAGGCCCTGGGAAGAATTCAGTGATGAAATTACCAAGAGGATGGTGAATGCTTCAGCCCCATTAAACTGCAGCCATCTCTGTGGTGGATTGTTCCATAACTGCTTTTACCTTACAGCTCTGTTTTGCTGTTGCAGAGTCTCTGCACACAGGGCATAAGATGCCCAAAGTAAGAGAGTGAGAGATCACAGAATCATAGAATCAATGGTTATAAGAGACCTCAAAGATCATCAAGTCCAACCTGTCAACCAACACCTCAGGACTAACTAAACCATGCCTTCAAGTGCCATGTCCTATCCCCTCTTGAACCCCTCCAGGGATGGTGACTCCACCACCTCCCTGGGCAGCACATTCCAATGGCCAATCTTTCTGGGAAGAACTTTCTCCTCACCTCAAGCCTAAACTTCCCCTGGCACAGCTTGAGACTGTGTCCTCTTGTTCTGGTGCTGCTTGCCTGAGATGAGAGACCAATCCCCACCTGGCTACAACCTCCCTTCAGGGAGTTTTAGAGAGCAATAAGGTCTCCCCTGAGCCTCCTCTTCTCCAGGCTAAGCAACCCCAGCTCCCTCAGCCTCTCCTCACAGGGCTGTGCTCCAAACCCCTCCCCAGTCTCCCTGCCCTTCTCTGGACACATTCAAGTGTCTCAATGTCCTTCGTAAACTGAGGGGCCCAGAACTGGACACAGGACTCAAGCTGTGGCCTAACCAGTGCTGAGCACAGGGCACAATGACTTCCCTGCTCCTGCTGGCCACACTATTTCTAATGCAGGCCAGGATGCCATTGGCCTTCTTGGCCACCTGGGCACACTGCTGGCTCATGTTCAGCTGGCTGTCAATCAGCACCCCCAGGTCCCTTTCTGCCTGGCTGCTCTCAGCCACTCTGACCCCAGCTTGTAGCTCTGCATGGGGTTGTTGTGGCCAAAGTGCAGCACCCAGCACTTGGACTTGTTGAATGCCATCCTGTTGGACTCTGCCCATCTGTCCAGCTTGGCAAGGTCCCTCTGGAGAGATCACAGTGGCTCAGTGGAGAATGTAGACAGCTGTAGTCCTTTCAAAGGGCATAGGTGGTGGCAAGAAACATACTGAGAATGAAAGATTTTGCAAAACCTAGAAAGCTGATTACTCAAACCTAAAAACAAATATGCACTGTATGGTTGTGGCAGTTCATGTGTGGCCTCTGTCTCTGGTGGTCTGGTTAATTTGGGTGTTAGAGTAAATTCTTTTGCTACTTCAGGGTAGTTTGAGATTTCTAGCTAAGAGTTTACTGAGAATTTTCCTGTGATTAGGGTTATAGCCTAAAGGCAGAAGTGAGATCTCAATGAGGAGAAGAAGGAGCAATCTTTTCCTGAGCAGAAGAAATTTTGAGCATGTGAGTCACTCAAAAGAAACCCTGTTTGTAGAAGCTGGAAGGCTTAATATATTAATACCACAGGATCACAAAATGATTTGGGTTGGAAGGGGCCTTAAAGATCATCTAGTTCCAACCCTCTTGTGTGGGGGCACCTTCCCCTAGACCTTGTTGCTCCAGGCCTCATCCAACCTGGCCTTTAACATTCCCAGGGATGGGGCATCCACATTATCTGGGGAACCTGTTC
The DNA here is from genome assembly GCF_014839835.1 of Dryobates pubescens. Classification (NCBI taxonomy): domain Eukaryota; kingdom Metazoa; phylum Chordata; class Aves; order Piciformes; family Picidae; genus Dryobates; species Dryobates pubescens. The sequence continues at coordinate 42,412,122 of NC_071619.1, forward strand.
CAGTGTCTCATAGTAAAGAACTTCTTTCTTACTTTGAATCTAAATCTACCTGCTTTCAGTTTAAAGCCATTATCCCTTGCCAACCACTATGTGCCCATGTAAAAAGTCCATCTCCAAGGAACTTCTAAGACCATAGAATCATAAAAGTGTTTTGGTTGGAAAAGATCTTCAAGAGTTTATTGAATCCACCTGTTGACCTAACACCCTCATGACCATTAAACCATGTCCAAAATGCCATGTCTATACTGCAGGAGGGAGAAAAAGCATTGAGTTTGTCAGGGAAGCACTAAATCAAAAACAAAGATTGAAGTTGTCACTGTATGGACTTTGTAGAGAAATTTAGTGTGTCAGGCTGAAGGAACAGGAATGGAAACTACACAGTGAGAAATCACTTCTGGTCAGCTTCTGTGGTGAAGCAATCATGGGCTGATGGACTCCTTGTACAAGACCTTGCTCTGTAAAGCTCAGCATGACGAATGTTCAGGTGGAAGAAGATTGACAGCAAATGTTGTCTTGAACTGGGACACAGTCACTGCTGTCTTATCTTCAACCTCCTGTTCACCATAAACCCCAGGTTCTTTCCAGCCTCCACAGCCAGCTTGCTTCCCATCTGTAGTACTGCCTGGTATTAGTCCAGCCTCTGTGTACAACTACTTGTGGGGCTTCATGGAGTTTCTGCTCAGCCAGTCCTCATGTTCCTCATTGTTTTTCTGTTTCAGAGGTCTACCACTTGGTAGCAGCAGCCACTGTCCCTAGTTTAGTATCAAGCTGGGGCTGTTCAGCCTGGAAGAGTCTGAGGGGGCATCTCATTAATGCTTGTCAATCTCTAAAGGACAAATGTCAGGAGGATGGAGCCAGACTGTTTTCAGTGGTGTCCAGTAACAGGACAAGAAGCAATGGACACTATTTAAAACAGGGTGTCTAAAATGTGTTCAGCCCTTTAACAGAGAGAGCTATTTCAAAGACCAGTGCCTTAATTCAGGCTTGAACTTCAGCAGTGAAATGAGTCCAGACAAAGCTGATTTAGTTCTAAGCTTGAATGTAAACAGATAAATAAAGTGGAATGGATCCACTATAAAAATTTGCTCAAGTTAACCTGAACATGAAGTTGAGACAAGTTGAGAATTATTTTGACCTTAGTTTAACACTTGGTAACATGACCTTAGTTTAACACTTAGTAATATGCTTTTCTGTGAAATCATAAGATCACTTTTTCAGACAACAGTAGTATGGAGGAACTGATCCCAAGGTCCCTCCAGCCGTGCTAGATGTAGCAGAAGCAGTGTGAGGTTAATGGAAGAAACTCTTTAGACACTGATTTAATTAAAACAGCCAAAGTTAAAGCCACCACTTGGTCTTTATTCATATAGCTACCCAGGAAATACGCTTTGCTCATGGGATCTCACTCTCAATACTACAAAATCTTTGTCTCATCTAAAAAGTCTAAAAAGTTCAGGCAGAAATGACAGCAGCAAAACTCAAGATACATTTACCTCTAGTATAACTTTTCTGATAGCAACAAAGCTAACAAAGAGCCCTTGAGCAGACCATCAAAAGTATTTCCAGTCCCCAAACCACCCCCTGATAACTTCATACATACTATACCTTTTTCCTTAGTGTCTTTACGCTCTCTGATATTATCCAGTTCATAGCTCTTTTCAAACTTCAGATTAGCATATGTGACTTCTTGTGTCATAGCTGGTAAACAGGAAAAGTGTCAGAAAAATAGGGTAGAAAAAGAGTGAGCATTTGCAGCTCGCACGCCAAGAAGCAATCCACCCCTCTGAGCGCTTTCCTTGCACTGGCAGACACAACAACCGCCGGCAGAGATACCAAGATACGTCCAAGCCTCCTCAATCACAGTGCTGCCAAGAAGTTGTTCCTCTTTCTCTTGCTGCTGTGTTCTCTTTCTTCCTCTTTATCTCAAATCTCCACTTCCTGAGTCACACCTATTTATATTTGCAGCCACTGTTGTAAAGCTCTTATCTTTTCATTAGAACTCTTATTCACTTGCATAGGCAGCATTTAATTCTTAATTGCATCAAGTTCAGGCTTGAAACACGGAACTGAATGAAATCTGTCCTACAGTTTTGAAGCTTTTAGTCTGGGCAGCTGTGTTCAGCAGCATATTTGTGCTCAAGCTTTAGTTTCTGGCTTCAAGTGTCACCATGGAAGATTTAGACTGGATATCAGGAAAATTTTGCTTACTGAAAGAGTGGTGGAGTCATGATTCCCAGAGGGGTTCAACAAATGTAGAGACATGGTACTTTGGGACACAGCTTAGTAGGCATGGTTGTGTTGAGTTAATGCTTGGACTTGATGATCTTAATGCTCTCTTCACACCAAAACAATCCCATGATTCTGTGAAAGGAGAATCAGGAGAACAGATGATCCGAGGCCTTTTGCAGCCTTCTGCGTGATGATTTTGGATATTTCTACAGTTGCCAAGCTGCCAATGTGTGTGACAAAAGCAGGAAGTCTGGAGATTACAGCACAATTTTTGCAATGCAGGAAAAATGAGAACTGGAACATAAATAGATCATGAGTACACATTACCATCTGTGTGATGGGGTGGAGCTTACACTATTCTATCCTAGAAGTGTAAAAAAGTGAGCAGGAAGTGGAATTTGGGACCTGCACGACTGAGACTTAGGCTTCCATTTTTCACTTTAATGAGAATTTGCCCAGACACAATTCTTTATATCAACACTAAAGTAAAAAAATAGCCAGTCTAAATGGACAAAAAAAAAGTAGATCATTGAAATCCTACATCAGATATGTAGATGGAGCATAAGAAAACAATACATTTCATACAAATCACTAAATGAAAAACACACAAGCTTTCCAGAAACCAAACTCTACCAACAATTCAACTTGGGCTATGTTGTGTTTGGTTGGTTTGTTTAGGTTTGGACTTTTGTTTGGTTCTTTCCCTTACAAATGTGCTTCCCTACAAATGTGTCATTGGTAGAACATAGTTATTTGTATTTGTAAATACCTAAAATGATCCAGCAACTTTGTGCTCTAAAATAATCCTAACCCCATGCAGTGCTACAGGCTGGGGTCAGAGTGGCTGGAGAGCAGCCAGGCAGAAAGGGACCTGGGGGTACGGGTTGACAGCCAACTGAACATGAGCCAGCAGTGTGCCCAGGTGGCCAAGAAGGCAAATGGCATCCTGGCCTGCATCAGGAACAGTGTGGCAAGCAGGAGCAGGGAAGTCATTGTGCCCTGTACTCAGCACTGGTTAGGCCACACCTTGAGTCCTGTGTCCAGTTCTGGGCCCCTCAGTTTAGGAAAGATGTTGAGATGCTGGAAGGTGTCCAGAGAAGGGCAACAAAGCTGGGGAGGGGTCTGGAGCACAGCCCTGTGAGGAGAGGCTGAGGGAGCTGGGGTTGCTTAGCCTGGAGAAGAGGAGGCTCAGGGGAGACCTTCTTGCTGTCTACAACTTCCTGAAGGGAGGTTGTAGCCAAGAGGGGGTTGGTCTCTTCTCCCAGGCAAGCAGCACCAGAACAAGAGAACACAGTCTCAAGTTGTGCCGGGGGAGGTTCAGGCTGGATGTTAGGAAGAAGTTCTTCATAGAGAGATTGGCCATGGGAATGTGCTGCCCGGGGAGGTGGTGGAGTCACCATCACTGCAGATGTTTAAGAGGAGACTGGATGAAGCATTTAATACCATGATTTCATTGATTAGATGGTGTTGGGTGATAGGTTGGACTTGATGATCTCTGTGGTCTTTTCCAACCTGGTTTAATTCTATTCTATTCTATTCTATTCTATTCTATTCTATTCTATTCTACTCTACAGCCTCTCTTATGCACTGAAATAAAGGATTTAGAATTTAAGACGAACTTGATTGACTTCATGGAGGAAAGCCCAACACCTCTGAACACTGTAGTGCTTTGACAAAAACATTATGAAGAATAACCATTGGTAGAATTACATCCTTTTAATTTATTAACTAAATCTAATATTTGACTATGATTCTAACAATCAGAAATTACAACTCTTTTAAGTACATGAGTTCTAAATTGGGGAGAGTAACAGAGATAGTAATCCTACTCATGGAATCATTAAGGTTGGAAAAGACCTCTAAGTTGAGCAAGTCCAACTGTCAACCCAAAACCACCATGAAAACTGAACTATGACCCCAAGTGCCGAGTCTAACCACTTATGGAACACCTCCAAGGATGGTGACTGCACCACTGTCCTGGGGAGCCTGTCCTATGCCTGACCACTCCTTCAGTAAATAAATGTTTCCTAATATCCAATATAAACCTTGAGGCCATTTCATCTCATCCAATCACTAGTTAGCAGGGAGAAGAGACAAACACTCACCTCACTCCAACCTCCTTTCAGGCCTCCTTTCTCCAGATTAAACAATCCCACTTCCTTCAGCTGTTCCTCACAAGACCTGTTCCTAAACTCCTTCACCCATCTGTTGCCCTTCTCTGGACCCAATTCAGCTCCTCAACATTCTTCTTGCAGTGAGTATTCCAAAACTGAACCCAGTACTGAAGATGTGGTCTCACCAGTGCTGAGTACAAAGGGACAATCACTTCCCTGCTCCTGCTGGTCACACTATTCCTGACACAGGCCAGGATGCAGTTGGCCTTCTTGGCCACCATCATGCATTATGGTTACTTGTCAACATAGAAATGCTTGGAAATTTATCAAGGAATGAGGAGAGAATGAGAGCATAAGAGGAAACAACCTCAAATGGCACAAGGGGAGGTGTAGATGAGGTATTACGAAACACTTCTGTACTGTAAGTAGTAAGGCATTGGGACAGGCTGCCAGGGAAGTGGTAGTCACAGTCCCGGGAGGTGTTCAAAACAACTACAGACATAGCACTCTGGGACATGGTTTAGTGGGCATGGTGGTGTTGGGTTGACAATGGACTTGATCTGAGAGGCCTTTTCCAACATTAATGATTCTAGGAGTCCATGAACAGGTAAAACAATCTCATTCAATCTTTTCCTACTAACATGTTTAAGATCTAATTTCCAGTGGAGAGCTCACTCACAAGGGATGGTGCCAGTGAGGACGATGTCAGCAACGGGAGGTGAGGACACAAAGGACAGGCTTTCCAATTGGTCCCTGCCACCCAGTGAGAGAGCTTCCTCCTGTTGCCCAGGTGAGCAAAGCACCAGAACCTGCCCCGGAGAGGACCTGAACCAGCAGCACACAGGCAGCAAGGGAAAGCAGCAGAGGTGTGCAAGGCAGGCTGGGCTCAGGAAGGCACAGCACACAGCCAGCCAGCAGCAGCATGTTGGGAGCAGAGGAGGACAGCACGGTGTCTGAGGAGGAGAGGGAGCCCGAGCTGACACTGGCCGGCAGCCTCCCTGGAGGCAGCCAAGAGAGAGCCCAAAGCAGCCGCTCCTCCCGCTCCTCCCGCCCCGGGCTGCTCTTCCCCGTGAGCCGCCCAGACGGGCAGCGGCGCAGGGGACGCTTTGCCGGGCGCTTGGCAGCCAGGGCCCTGTCTGTCCGGCCGCGGGGCTGCAGCGTGTGCCGCACAAGGCCCTGGCCGTGGCTGGCAGCATTGCCGAGCGCGGCAAGAAGCGGCGCAGCGCTGCGGCACACTTGCAGCTGGCGGCGCGGAAGAGCTCTCAGCTCCACGGGCTCCTGCAAGCAGCCATCTGCCGCAAGCACCACAGGGCTGTCCCCAAGAGCCGGCGGGTGGCCTCCCCCTCCAGAAAGAAGACAGCCGGCAGGAGCAAGGGATGCCCTGGGCAAAGAGCTGCAGCTGGCCGTGCCAGAGCTGCGCTCAAGGGAGCGGAGACCCAGGCTGGCAAGGCGAGGGCTGCCGTGCGGGCAAGGCTCTTGCCAAATCCGGCACTACGGGCGAGGGGAGCAAGACAAAAGCTTTGGCAGCTCCAGGTGTGACGCTGGGCATTTTGTGCCGTCGGTTGGGGTAGTGTCTCCTGGCTGGATGAGGGATCACAGCTGGACACAGGCAGAAGGCTCTGCAAAGGGAGACTGTAGAGAATCAGTCGATTGTCTTGGTTGGAAAAGACCCTCAAGAGTACTGAGTCCAAGCCTTGCAGAGCAGGCTGGCAACCTGCCTGGAGGTCTTGCTCCAGCTTGGGTTTGCAGTTGGTCTGAATGCAGCTGAGAGGGGAAGAAGGGGAAGAGGGATCACAGCTGGACACAGGCAGAAAGCTCTGCAAAGGGAGACTGTGGAGAATCAGTGTATTGTCAGTGACTGTTACTCATTTCACCCCACCTTTCCTGTTCATCATTCAGGTTCTCAGCTCCTTCGTTGCAGGGTTTCATAGAAACTCTGCCCGTGAAGCACTTTGGCTCAAGGAACAGCTACAAGTCCCTCACCTTTCCATCTTGTTCTACTAACATGTTTCAGACAGGGTTTCCAGTGGAGACAAAGGGAAAGACACACTCATCTCTTTCAGCCTCAGACACAAGACATGGAACAGAAAGACATCCCTAAGGCACTGGGAAATGGTCCCAGTGGCAGCACAAACTGCATGCTGCTGATGTAAATGACACTGAAATAAATACTGATATTGTGGGGAATCTATGAACCAAGCAGGAATTCCTTATTGATCCTCAGGACTCCAAATGCAACAAATTCACCTGCTGCCATCATTGTAACTTTAAGATCATCCATTAACAATTATCCCACAATTATCTAACTCTACCAAGCCTGTTGCTAAACTCTGTCCTTCAGTATCTCTTCAGGTAGGTCTGCTTTTGCTTAATCACAAGCTGTTTTTCCTAGCTATGGGGCAGGACTGGGGTGGAGGAGGGGAGGATGGATGCTGACTCTGAGGCCTGCAAAGTCCAGGCTCTGACATTGCTTTCACCCTCTCTGCCAAAGGCCCAGTAGTCTCCAGTGTCCTGTGTGACATGTGAAGAGCAGCAAGCTTGTTCCAGCAATGGGGTGACAGGAGGAAACAGGCATCTCCAAAGAAGCATTCCCAGGGGCACAGGGCACTGCAGCAGATACCTCAATGGTAGGACTGGGCTGTGAGCAGGGCATGTGGGCACAAATGAGCTTTGACAGAGCAAAGGGAGTCTCAGGGAGCATGTTCAGACCTGCCTTAAACAGCATCAGTCACCGTCAGAGCCTTCAAGCCATGTGAAGGGAGAGAAGATAGACACCAAGGGAGAAAGAAAGGAGTGCAGAGAGGAAAAAAGGTCTGCAATGGCACATGGGTGGTGATTAAGGGCAAAATGGGATGCTGACAGCACAGAGGGAGTTCTCAGCATGATAAAGCATGAGAGGGCAAAGTCCCACATCTGCCCGGACAAGACAGAGGAAGAGCTAGAGGCAGCGTCTGGGAAAAGCCCTCTGTCTCATGCCTTTCACACACACAAGTGAAATGGGGAACCTGTGGTCTCTCCAGAAGGCTGACCCTTGTTCCCTGACCATGCTTGCAATTCAGCAATCCCAGTAAACAACTCTTCTCACAGTAACAGATTAATGGATTCAGCATAATACCAGTGTGAGCTGAACTTTCCTTCTCAACAAGCTGCCATTCAAGCAGGTGTGAAGAAGCTTTGGTGCATGTGCCCACAAGCAGAAGGACCATAACTGTTACGCACACAAGAGAGGACAGGGCAGGAGGGCAGGGAGCCACAGTAAAAACCTGGAGCCTCCTTCCCCACCTGCATTTGCCATGGCAACGTTTCCATTCCTGTAGCAGCAAAAGCAGAGAGCTGCAGACCAGCTTGTGCTGGCTGCCCGTGGCCAAGGGCAGCAGAGGAGCAGAGACCACCCACCATCATCTGAACTTGTCTTGGGGACCCTGCACATCCAGCTCCTAACATTATTGCCTGCAGACATGGGAACACTGAGCAGAAGAACTCCTATCTGTTAGCAGCCTCCAGTGTGGCCCAAGTGGCAGCACAACCACTACCCTGGGACAGCACCCTGTGCCACTGACAGAAGCCCCAACACAGTTGTCATCATTGCAATGCTGACTCCTTCAAGATGCTCCCAGCAACACAGCACCCTCTGGCCAGGCAGAGCCTGGCACCATCACCCAAAGCACTGGGTAGGGCCATGAGACCCACACAGCAGGCCCAGACTCTGGCAGGATCTTCCCATTGAGGGACCTCAGCCACAGCCACCACTGCTGCTGCAGCACTTGTTGCCCAACTGCTGACTGATGAAAGTCTGGATTTCACCCTTGACTTCTGCCAAGTTCATTTCCATTCTCAGCCATTTCCTCATAGGTCCTTTCATCTACTTCTCCACCTACAGCTGCTCCCTGCAAGAGCCACTTGTCACTTCTTCCTCCCTTCCCTGTAGTGCTCTTCAACTGTGCTTTCCTTACCATCTCCCTGTTGTATACCCAGAGTAAAATCCCTCCTCAGACCCAAAATCTCAAACCCCACAGGTGGCTCCCAAGGACCAAAACAGAGATTTTTGCTGAGGAAACAGTGATTGACTGGAGGGAGATGGAGACAGGGCAAAAGCACCTGAGTGGGCAGCACACCTGAACTTAGCTGCAGTGTCCATACTTAGATGGCCCTGTAGACCTGGCCTTTGCTAACTGTGAAAGGTGAAGCTCCTGCAGTCCTGGTCTGGGATGGCAAACATCCTCTGTGACTTGAAGGAAGGTATGGAAAGAAAGGCAGCCACCTCCTGGGTACTTGGCCATAGGAGTCCTGAGGAACCCAACAACAGCATGGAGCTCAGGCTCACGTTTCCTGGCTGGAGGAAAACACGCTGCTGAGGACTTCAGCTCAGGAGGTCTTCAGCTCTCACATAATATCAAGAGAAACATGTGCTTATACACACCTTTCCTCACAGTGATCCCTTTGCTTGTGCCAGGGAGCCAGGGCTCATTGTGCAGCAGTCTGTAAAATGCAATGGGAAAACCTTGGATGACACTTGGAGTTGTTAGTGACAGTGCCTGCTCAGAGCAAGTTGTTCTCATGCGGTGTGCAGTGTGGGTAGAAAGGAGGTGACTTGAGCAGGACTTAGACTGCATGTGAGTGAGAAGCAAGAACATGAGAGTCAAGCAGCAGCATCCTCAGACAGGCAGCAAGAACTTACATGGGCACTAACTGACTTGGTGTTTGCCTCTAGTCTTGCTGAATCTGACCAGGGAGGAAGGACTTGAGAGAGACAAGCGGAAGGAGGCCCTGGGCATGAGCAGAAGCCCCAGCCCCTGAGCAAGGGGTCAGATAGCCATGCAGTTTTCTCCGGCCATGCTGCAGATGCAGTGACTGCAACCCACTGACACAGAGCAGAAGGGTGTAAGAGAGCCAGTCCAGGTCCCTGAGTCCAGACAGCTGCCACACTCCAGAGGGACAAGGCGTTCCTCAGCCTCACCCCGAGTGGCCCTCACTTATCTCAGGGCTTCTAAAGCCAGATGCAGTGACTGTCCAGCAGGATGGCTGCTTAGGTGCAAGAATAATTAGTTACTTTCAGTAAAAGAAATAACAATTAGCCATTTTTTGGTTTGGTATTTGGTAAGCTGTAGAGAGAAACAAGGACAAGTACATTTGGTGTAAAGCCAGAGAAGCTTTTAGCAAACCAACTATGAACCCAAAAGCCCATGAAAGTGCTGCAAGGGGGAGGCACATCCTCCAGGTCATAATGAGGGCATAGCAGAGGGGATGACAAATTGCCACACAGTGATCACAAGGCATCACAGCCAGCAGCACAGGCTCTGTAAGAGCACAGACTGTATCTCATGCCCAGCAAGAGATGCTCCTGCCTTGTCCAAGGAGGCTCCTCAGCCTCACCCAAGGCAAGTCCTGCCTCACCCCAAGGCAAGAATCTGCCCCACTGAGCACAACCCTCAGATGCCGTGATTCAGAGACGGGGCTCAGCCTCATTCAGGCCAGGTGTCCACTTTAGTATGCAAAATCTTTTCTTTATAAAAGCTAACACAACACAGAAGCAGTTTGTGATGGGTTACAGAAAATACATCACATGGATACCTCTATCTTATCAGGGTTTTAGCAAACATCAAAGTAAAATGAAGAAACCAGGGACTCTGTTACAACAGTCTGACAGGTGTATCACAGTATCACAGTATCACAGTATCACAGTGTAACTAAGGTTGGAAGAGACCCCAAGGATCATCACGTCCAACCTGTCTCGACAGACCTCACGACTAGACCATGGCACCAAGTGCCACGTCCAATCTCCCCTTGAACACCTCCAGGGACGGTGACTCCACCACCTCCCTGGGCAGCACATCCCAATGGCGAATGACTCTCAGTGCAGAACTTTCTCCTCACTTTGAGTCTAAACCTCCCCTGGCGCAGCTTGAGACTGTGTCCCCTTGTTCTGGTGCTGGTTGCCTGGGAGAAGAGACCAACCCCGTCCTATCTACAATCGCCTTTCAGGTAGTTGTAGAGGGCAATGAGGTCACCCCTGAGCCTCCTCTTCTCCAGGCTAAGCAATCCCAGCTCCCTCAGCCTCTCCTCATAGGGCTTATGCTCAAGGCCTCTCCCCAGCCTTGCTGCCCTTCTCTGGACACGGTCAAGTCTCTCAATGTCCTTCTTAAACTGAGGGGCCCAGAACTGGACACAGGACTCAAGGTGTGGCCTAACCAATGCCGAGTACAGGGGCACAATGACCTCCCTGCTCCTGCTGGCCACACTATTCCTAATGCAGGCCAGGATGCCATTGGCCCTCTTGGCCACCTGGGCACACTGCTGGCTCATGTTCAGGCGGGTGTCAATCAGCACCCCCAGGTCCCTCTCTGTTTGGCAGCTCTCAGGCACTCTGATCCCAGCCTGTAGCTCTGCATGGGGTTGCTGTGGCCAAAGTGCAGCACCCGGCACTTGGACTTGTTAAATGCCGTGCCATTAGACTCTGCCCGTCTGCCCAGTCGGTGTGAAGCCTTACACTTTCAGGACATAATAACCATTCGTAATCAGGTATCTGCGCTCCTCCAACTACACTGCTGCACCGCGTTCCCATAGCTCACAAGCCATCGAGGCTAACACTGTCTCCTCTTACCAGTCTAGCAGTGCTTGGAGCTCGGCTCTCCAAGTTTTAACCCTTCTTCAGCTCATTTTGCCTCATTGTCCAATCACCCAACCCAATCACACTCCTGTTGCAGGACCTACATCTTGCCTGCGGAAACTACTGGACACGTCCGCTCCATAGCTCTGTGGAAGGAGGGAGGCCACACAGAGCCTCAGGCTGTGTTTTCTCACCGACAGAAGAAATTACACAAAGCAACAACTAAATGCCCAGTGTTACCTGGTGTCCTTCCCTTTCTTTCCCAACAACTGGAATTGATGAAGGAATTTATTCTCCTACAGTTTGCAAGACTTTGCAGTGCTGTTACGGCTGGGTCCTGCTTATGACTGCCTGTGGCACAGACATCAGAGAAGTAATTCTGTCAGCGAAACAACCAGGAATCTCGTAAAGGAACAGGGACTCTGGATAGTCTCAGCATTGGCCTACTGCACTGCCACCTTCTGGTCCTAGAACCATGGAACACTAGAATCCATTTAGGGCTTAAGGGTCTTTTCCAACCAAAACGATTCTGTGATTCTCTGCATTCTCCCTCTGCAGAACTTTCTGAGAGGTGCTGAGGGTGAAAGTTTCTGGAAGAGCAAAGGGCTCCCAAGGCTCCTTCAGTGCCATTTCCAGGGAACAGGGGACATGGGACAGACAACAAATGCCCTGTAGTCCAGTTGTGTTTGCCTTTCCTGAAAGGGGAGGGCAGGAAAGCATTTGGGCTCCCCAGACACCCCCCCAGTTCCCACAGCTGCCTGCCCATGCAAAGGCCAGTGGACGAGGGCACACAGCTGCACACAGGCAGAAAGCTCTGCAAAGGGAGACTGTAGAGAATCAGTGTATTGTCTTGGTTGGAAAAGACCCTTAAGGTCATGGAGTCCAAGCCTTGTGGAGAAGGAGGGTGACAATCTGCCTGGAGGGCAACCTGCCTGGCGAGCTCCATTCCCGCCCACCCCAGCACCAGCCCGGTTCCGGCCCCATTGCAATTCCAGCCTCGCCTTCGCCAGCCTCACTGCCACCTCTGGCTTCATGCCCTCCAACCCGCACCACAACCCGGTTCCTGCCTCGGTACCAGCCCCGGCCCCAGCACCATCCTAGCTCGACGCCATGCTCAGCCCCATTCCCGGCTCCTCCCACCCCTACTCAGCCGTATCCCCAGCCCCATTCCCGCCGACCTCAGCCCAGGTCCCGAGCGCCGCCTACCACAGCACCACCTCGGCCCCATCCCAACTGCAGCGCCAGCTCCGCCCACCCCGGACCCCCTCCCACTCCCGCCCAGCCCAGCCCAGCCCCAGCCGCGCCCCAGTGCCAGCCCCGCGGTGCCCCAGTGCCAGCCCCGTGGTTTCCGGCTGGAGCTGCAGGTGCTGGGTCTGCAGCCTGTGGCGCCTCCCAGCGCTGGCCGAGACAAAGCGCTTCATGCCCGGGTTTCTGTGAAATCCTGCCGCCAACCAGCCGCGTCGCTTTCTCGTAGCAGTCTTCAGTGGAATGCCCTTGCCCATAGAAACCACAGAGCAACTTCCCTTATGGCATGTGTGCCCTTCGTTTCTCTTCCCATGGAGTTCCAGGGAAAACTAACTTCAGCCAAGACATATAGGATAGATACTTAACAGCCACAAGTCATGGCCGTGTGGAAATAAGCAGGAAAAGCGTGGTGAAATGACTAACAGTCACTGTCAGAAGCAGCTTTTCCTGCCTTCCCAGCGTCTCCGCTAGGGGGCATGCCCGATGGGAAGATCCCGCAGGAGGGTCTGTCCTTGTGTTTTTCACCGGAAAGGCAGGCAGTGTGCTCAGGCTGGTTCAGGCACATGAGGGCTCTCCAAGAGCCCGGGAAAGAATGATGTGGAGGATCTGGCTGCTGGGCTCTGCATGGGCAGGCAGCTGTGGGAACTGGGGTGGGTATCTGTGGTGAGCCCAAATTCTTTCCTGCCCTCCCCAGCTGGAGTGCAGGGCACTTGTCTGTCCCATGTTCCCCTTTGAGACAGCACAGAAGGAACCTCGGGGGCCCTATACTCTTTCAGAGACATTCACCCTCACAGCCTGAGTCCGTCCATGGAGATTCAGATCCCTTCTTCCTCTCTGGGATGATGGGAAGATCAACATCCTCCGTGCGTGAGATCGTTTCATAAATGTGGAGTGTGGCAATGCCAGTGATGAGCAGTGTGAGCAATCTGGCAGTGCAGGCCTAGAGCCTGACATGGTGGTAGGCCATGCTCAGCATAAGTGCAGAGCCAGCTATCGGTGTACCAAAACAGTGCTGTCTTGCAGCATGTGACTAAAACAAGACGCTGGTAGCTATAAACATAGCAAGTTATCTTGGGACAACAGGACATGCACCTGCATCAACAAACCTCGCGTGTCATCAGTAGTTGGACCAATAATCTATAACAGTGTGATGTGTGGTCACTCACAGGGAACCAATGAGTCCATGCCAATGAGGCACTCTGAGTTTATATCAGTTGTGGAAGTTCTCTTGCTATGCACTTCTGCCTGTCCTATCCCTTCTCCTTCCATGCTTTACTTTACTGTGCTATACTCTCACCATAGGCCTGCGCCATAGGCCTGCAATACTGGAACAATAAAGGATCAATACCCGATCATATTGGTCAGCTGTATTGATTCCAATCATCTCCGCTGCCGAAATCTGGCGCCCAATGTGTGTCTTGGGATCCTTGGGCTACGATGCTGCACGACTCAGCACCAAAAGCGATACGGAAAGCTGGCCGAAAGCACTGCCCCGGTGCTGAAAAATTAGCAGCGCGTGCTCGAAAAGGAAGTGAATCTCGCCTGGATCCAGCGAGCGGCCGGGGGGGGGCAAGGGGAAGCACTCCGCGAAACAGAAGAGGCTGTGCTAAACGCCCTCCAACTTATTCACTCCGTGAGAGGATCAATAGCCGATCATATTGCTCAGCTGTATTGATTCCAATCATCTCCGCCGCCGAAAGCGGAGTGTTAGCAAATAGGTGTGCCACTAGCACTCAATTTTATGTTTGGCTTCTCTATTAATGAAAAGTTCTTGTTGTTTTCCAATTTCCCCAGAATTCTAACCACTGATATGATCTGGTTTTTATTGCCTTAAACAGCAGTAGCATAGATACTTGAGTGTCAGCATTTCCCAGATCCATTGGATTCCATTTTCCTGACTTTCTTTAGCATATTGGAAACTAGAAATCACAAAATCACAGAAAGCCTCTGGATGGAAGAGGCCTCAGAGATCATCCAGTCCAACCTTTGACCCAGCACTGAAGGGTCAACACTAAACCATGTCCCTAAGCGCCAGGTCCACACGCTGCTTAAACACCTCCAGGGACAGCGACTCCACCACTGCCCAGACCATTCCAACGTCTGATAACCCTCTCTGTGAAGAACTGTCTCCTAGCATCCAGCCTGAACCTCCCCTGGTGCAGCTTGAAACCATTTCTTCTAGTCTTGCTGCTTGTCACCAAGGAGAAGAAGCTAGCCTCCTCCACACCCCAGACTCACTTCAGGTCGTTGTAAAGAGCAATGAGATCTCCCCTCAGCCTCCTCTTCTCCAGACTGAAAACTCCATCTCCCTCAGATGCTCCTCATAGATCATGTGCTCCAGGGACTTCAAAGCCTCCTTGCCCTGTGTGGTGGTTTGAAAGGAAAGGCTCTGCTTTCCCTCCCCCACTGAGAAAGAGACCACGGCTAAACCCAGTCGGAGAAATGAGAGTATATTTTACAAGGAAACAGATTAGATGTAACACAACAAATACAGGGATTTTACAGTATATACAGGAATATACAGCAAATAAACTCAACCAGAAACCAGACCCCCCACAGAGGGGGCTTCCCCCTGTGGCCTCTTCACCCCCCTACCTCCCTTCCCCCCCAAAGAGGTAGAAGACGAGAAGAAAGGGGAGTTAGTACAGCAAGCGGAGGCCTATGCACAGGGAGTTAGTTCTTATCTTTTGGCAAGAAGCCCAGAAGCAGATCCAGCCGAAAGGGACAGCAAAGAAAGGAAGACTGAGAGGAAGTTCCCAGCTCCCCCGGGTCCAATCTGACCTCCCACAATCCTTGGCCAATGAAGTTCGTTTAGAATACCAAAATATTTTACAAACATTTAGCCAGTGTGCCCCTTTCTTAAAGGCACAGCCTCAAACGGCCACACCCTGCTCTGAACACATTCCAGAACCTCAGCATTCCTCTTGTAGTGAGGGGCCCGGAACTGAGCAGATAATCTACCTTTAACATTAATAGCAAACATCCCCCATGTCCTATGATTCAAACAGCCTGGGTAAGAGACCAAATATTGACATGTTCCAGCAACTCAACATCTTTCCTAAACCAAGGGGCCTTGGGAAGGTATGGCTCTGCAGCTTGGCTTTTACACCAGCTCTCATGGAACTGAGAGGAGCTTTAGATTGGATATTACAAAAAATTTCTTTGCCAGATGGGTTGTCAAGCACTGGAACAGGCTACCCAGGGAAGGGTGGAGCACAACCCTGGAGATGCTCAAAAGATATGTAGATGTGGTGCTGAGGGCCATGGTTTGGGGGTGGACATGATATCGTTATGTTTATGGCTGAACTTGATGGCCCCTCAGGTTAGGAAAGATGTTGAGTTGCTGGAAGGTGTCCAGAGAAGGGTAACGAAGCTGGGGAGGGGTCTGGAGCACAGCCCTGTGAGGAGGGGCTGAGAGAGCTGGGGTTGCTTAGCCTGGAGAAGAGGATGCTCAGGGGAGACCTTCTTGCTCTCTGCAACTCCATGAAGGGAGGTTGTAGCCAGGTGGGGGTTGGTCTCTTCTCCCAGGCAACCAACAGAACAAGAGGATCCTCCACATCATTCTTTCCCTGGCTCTTGGAGAGCCCTCATGTGCCTGAACCAGCCTGAGCACACTGCCTGCCTTTCAGGTGAAAAACACAAGGACAGACCCTCCTGCGGGATCTTCCCATCGGGCATGCCCCCTAGCGGAGACGCTGGGAAGGCAGGAAAAGCTGCTTCTGACAGTGACTGTTAGTCATTTCACCACGCTTTTCCTGCTTATTTCCACACGGCCACGACTTGTGGCTGTTAAGTATCTATCCTATATGTCTTGGCTGAAGTTAGTTTTCCCTGGAACTCCATGGGAAGAGAAACGAAGGGCACACATGCCATAAGGGAAGTTGCTCTGTGGTTTCTATGGGCAAGGGCATTCCACTGAAGACTGCTACGAGAAAGCGACGCGGCTGGTTGGCGGCAGGATTTCACAGAAACCCGGGCATGAAGCGCTTTGTCTCGGCCAGCGCTGGGAGGCGCCACGGGCTGCAGACCCAGCACCTGCAGCTCCAGCCGGAAACCACGGGGCTGGCACTGGGGCACCGCGGGGCTGGCTGTGGGGCGCGGCTGGGGCTGGGCTGGGCTGGGCGGGAGGTCGGCGGGAATGGGGCTGGGGATACGGCTGAGTAGGGGTGGGAGGAGCCGGGAATGGGGCTGAGCATGGCGTCGAGCTAGGATGGTGCTGGGGCCGGGGCTGGTACCGAGGCAGGAACCGGGTTGTGGTGCGGGTTGGAGGGCATGAAGCCAGAGGTGGCAGTGAGGCTGGCGAAGGCGAGGCTGGAATTGCAATGGGGCCGGAACCGGGCTGGTGCTGGGGTGGGCGGGAATGGAGCTCGCCAGGCAGGTTGCCCTCCAGGCAGATTGTCACCCTCCTTCTCCACAAGGCTTGGACTCCATGACCTTAAGGGTCTTTTCCAACCAAGACAATACACTGATTCTCTACAGTCTCCCTTTGCAGAGCTTTCTGCCTGTGTGCAGCTGTGTGCCCTCGTCCACTGGCCTTTGCATGGGCAGGCAGCTGTGGGAACTGGGGGGGTGTCTGGGGAGCCCAAATGCTTTCCTGCCCTCCCCCTTCAGGAAAGGCAAACACAACTGGACTACAGGGCATTTGTTGTCTGCCCCATGTCCCCTGTTCCCTGGAAATGGCACAGAAGGAGCCTTGGGAGCCCTTTGCTCTTCCAGAAACTTTCACCCTCAGCACCTCTCACAGTCTGCACCTGTCCCTTTGGGTCAGACCCCTTCTTCCCCTCTCAGCTGCATTCAGACCAACTGCAAACCCAAGCTGGAGCAAGACCTCCAGGCAGGTTGCCAGCCTGCTCTGCAAGGCTTGGACTCAGTAATCTTGAGGGTCTTTTCCAACCAAGACAATACACTGATTCTCTACAGTCTTCCTTTGCAGAGCTTTCTGCCTGTGTCCAGCTGTGATCCCTCATCCAGCCAGGAGACACTACCCCAACCTACTGCTGCCTGTGTGCTGCTGGTTCAGGTCCTCTCCTGGGCAGGTCCTGGTGCTTTGCTCACCTGGACAACAGGAGGAAGCTCTCTCACTGGGTGGCAGGGACCAATTGGAAAGCCTCTCCTTTGTGTCCTCACCTCCCGTTGCTGACATCATCGTCACTTATTTGCACTGGAAATTATATTTCAACATGTTAGTAGAACCATATAGGATGAAAAGCATGTTTTATCTGTTCTTAGAGAATCATTGCTCTCTCCAACTCCCTGAAGGGAGATTGGAGCCAGGTGGGGGTTGGTCTCTTCTGCCAGGCAAGCAGCACCAGAACAAGAGGACACAGTCTCAAGCTGTGCCAGGGGAGGTTCAGGCTGGATGTTAGGAAGAAGTTCTTCCCAGCAAGAGAGATTGGCCACTGGAATGTGCTGCCCAGGGAGGTGGTGGAGTCACCATCCCTGGAGTTGTTTAGGAAGAGCCTGGATGAGGCACTTGGTGCCATGGTTTAGTTGATCAGATGGTGTTGGGTGAGAGTTTGGACTTGATGGTGTCAAAGGTCTTTTCCAACCTGGTTAATTCTATTCTATTCTATTCTATTCTATTCTATTCTATTCTATTCAGGTTGGGAAGACCTCTCAGATCATCAAGTACAACCATAAACCAAACACCACTATGCCCACTAAGCCATGTCTCAGAGTCCTATGTCCTGACTGCACAAAGGCACAAAGCTGGACACAGGCAGAAAGTTCTGCAGAGGGAGAATGCAGGGAATCACAGAATCGTTTTGGTTGGAAAAGACCCTTAAGCCCTAAATGGATTCTAGTGTTCCATGGTTCTAGGACCAGAAGGTGGCAGTGCAGTAGGTCAATGCTGAGACTGTCCAGAGTCCCTGTTCCTTTACGAGATTCCTGGTTGTTTCGCTGACAGAATTACTTCTCTGATGTCTGTGCCACAGGCAGTCATAAGCAGGACCCAGCCGTAACAGCACTGCAAAGTCTTGCAAACTGTAGGAGAATAAATTCCTTCATCAATTCCAGTTGTTGGGAAAGAAAGGGAAGGACACCAGGTAACACTGGGCATTTAGTTGTTGCTTTGTGTAATTTCCTCTGTCGGTGAGAAAACACAGCCTGAGGCTCTGTGTGGCCTCCCTCCTTCCACAGAGCTATGGAGCGGACGTGTCCAGTAGTTTCCGCAGGCAAGATGTAGGTCCTGCAACAGGAGTGTGATTGGGTTGGGTGATTGGACAATGAGGCAAAATGAGCTGAAGAAGGGTTAAAACTTGGAGAGCCGAGCTCCAAGCACTGCTAGACTGGTAAGAGGAGACAGTGTTAGCCTCGATGGCTTGTGAGCTATGGGAACGCGGTGCAGCAGTGTAGTTGGAGGAGCGCAGATACCTGATTACGAATGGTTATTATGTCCTGAAAGTGTAAGGCTTCACACCGACTGGGCAGACGGGCAGAGTCTAATGGCACGGCATTTAACAAGTCCAAGTGCCGGGTGCTGCACTTTGGCCACAGCAACCCCATGCAGAGCTACAGGCTGGGGTCAGAGTGGCTGAGAGCTGCCAAACAGAGAGGAACCTGGGGGTGCTGATTGACAGCCGCCTGAACATGAGCCAGCAGTGTGCCCAGGTGGCCAAGAGGGCCAATGGCATCCTGGCCTGCATTAGGAATAGTGTGGCCAGCAGGAGCAGGGAGGTCATTGTGCCCCTGTACTCGGCATTGGTTAGGCCACACCTTGAGTCCTGTGTCCAGTTCTGGGCCCCTCAGTTTAAGAAGGACATTGAGAGACTTGAAGGTGTCCAGGGAAGGGCAACAAGGCTGGGGAGAGGCCTTGAGCACAGCCCTGTGAGGAGAGGCTGAGGGAGCTGGGGTTGCTTAGCCTGGAGAAGAGAAGGATCAGGGGTGACCTCATTGCCCTCTACAACTACCTGAAAGGTGGTTGTAGACAGGAGGGGGCTGGTCTCTTCTCCCAGGCAACCAGCACCAGAACAAGGGGACACAGTCTCAAGCTGCGCCAGGGGAGGTTTAGACTCGAAGTGAGGAGAAAGTTCTTCACCGAGCGAGTCGTTCGTCATCGGGATGTGCTGCCCAGGGAGGTGGTGGAGTCACCGTCCCTGGAGGTGTTCAAGGGGAGATTGGACGTGGCACTTGGTGCCATGGTCTAGTCGTGAGGTCTGTTGGGACAGGTTGGACGTGATGCTCCTTGGGGTCTCTTCCAACCTTAGTTACACTGTGATACTGTGATACTGTGATACACCTGTCAGACTGTTGTAACAGAGTCTCTGGTTTCTTCATTTTACTTTGATGTTTGCTAAAACCCTGATAAGATAGAGGTATCCATGTGATGTATTTTCTGTAACCCATCACAAACTGCTTCTGTGTTGTGTTAGCTTTTATAAAGAAAAGATTTTGCATACTAAAGTGGACACCTGGCCTGAATGAGGCTGAGCCCCGTCTCTGAATCACGGCATCTGAGGGTTGTGCTCAGTGGGGCAGATTCTTGCCTTGGGGTGAGGCAGGACTTGCCTTGGGTGAGGCTGAGGAGCCTCCTTGGACAAGGCAGGAGCATCTCTTGCTGGGCATGAGATACAGTCTGTGCTCTTACAGAGCCTGTGCTGCTGGCTGTGATGCCTTGTGATCACTGTGTGGCAATTTGTCATCCCCTCTGCTATGCCCTCATTATGACCTGGAGGATGTGCCTCCCCCTTGCAGCACTTTCATGGGCTTTTGGGTTCATAGTTGGTTTGCTAAAAGCTTCTCTGGCTTTACACCTGCCCTTTTTTGTGGTCCCTCTGAGGTTGGGCACTACTACTGTGAAATCCTTTTTGTCTTAAAGCTGACTTGCACTGGCACTAGTGTCTGTGAAGCCCTGATATTTGAAGCTTGTGTGTGCTTCCTCCCCTTCCCTTTAGACTTAATCCTGATTTCGTACCTGCACATCATGGCCACCATGCTGCCCATCTGCTGAGAACCAGGATGGTACAAAAGCTTCTCAGCGTGCAACTGCCTCCTAACTGGGGTTGCTCTGTTCAATGGAAATGCCATCTCTGTGTGCATGGTGCCTGGAGCAGTAATTCCTCTGAGGTGGTGTTTTCCCTTTTCTACAGTCTCCTCAGTCCCACTTTGAAATCCCTGATCTAGAGTGTGAGGAAGAAGCTCCAGAAAAGGAACAGAGACTTTCATTCTGCATAGTTGAGCCTCTAGGCTTTCACCTGTCCCTTGTCTTTCTGCTGTGTCTTCTTGAGCTTTCTGGGCATTTCTGACTGAATGTGAAGTGTTTAAAGCATAACACAAGATAGTATCCAAATGTACTTGTCCTTGTTTCTCTCTACAGCTTAGCAAATACCAAACCTAAGCAGCAATCCTGCTGGACACTCACTGCATCTGGCTTTAGAAGCCCTGAGATAAGTGAGGGCCACTCGGGGTGAGGCTGAGGAACGCCTTGTCCCTCTGGAGTGTGGCAGCTGTCTGGACTCAGGGACCTGGACTGGCTCTCTTACACCCTTCTGCTCTGTGTCAGTGGGTTGCAGTCACTGCATCTGCAGCATGGCCGGAGAAAACTGCATGGCTATCTGACCCCTTGCTCAGGGGCTGGGGCTTCTGCTCATGCCCAGGGCCTCCTTCCGCTTGTCTCTCTCAAGTCCTTCCTCCCTGGTCAGATTCAGCAAGACTAGAGGCAAACACCATGTCAGTTGGTGCCCATGTAAGTTCTTGCTGCCTGTCTGAGGATGCTGCTGCTTGACTCTCATGTTCTTGCTTCTCACTCACATGCAGTCTAAGTCCTGCTCAAGTCACCTCCTTTCTACCCACACTGCACACCGCATGAGAACAACTTGCTCTGAGCAGGCACTGTCACTAACAACTCCAAGTGTCATCCAAGGTTTTCCCATTGCATTTTACAGACTGCTGCACAATGAGCCCTGGCTCCCTGGCACAAGCAAAGGGATCACTGTGAGGAAAGGTGTGTATAAGCACATGTTTCTCTTGATATTATGTGAGAGCTGAAGACCTCCTGAGCTGAAGTCCTCAGCAGCGTGTTTTCCTCCAGCCAGGAAACGTGAGCCTGAGCTCCATGCTGTTGTTGGGTTCCTCAGGACTCCTATGGCCAAGTACCCAGGAGGTGGCTGCCTTTCTTTCCATACCTTCCTTCAAGTCACAGAGGATGTTTGCCATCCCAGACCAGGACTGCAGGAGCTTCACCTTTCACAGTTAGCAAAGGCCAGGTCTACAGGGCCATCTAAGTATGGACACTGCAGCTAAGTTCAGGTGTGCTGCCCACTCAGGTGCTTTTGCCCTGTCTCCATCTCCTTCCAGTCAATCACTGTTTCCTCAGCAAAAATCTCTGTTTTGGTCCTTGGGAGCCACCTGTGGGGTTTGAGATTTTGGGTCTGAGGAGGGATTTTACTCTGGGTATACAACAGGGAGATGGTAAGGAAAGCACAGTTGAAGAGCACTACAGGGAAGGGAGGAAGAAGTGACAAGTGGCTCTTGCAGGGAGCAGCTGTAGGTGGAGAAGTAGATGAAAGGACCTATGAGGAAATGGCTGAGAATGGAAATGAACTTGGCAGAAGTCAAGGGTGAAATCCAGACTTTCATCAGTCAGCAGTTGGGCAACAAGTGCTGCAGCAGCAGTGGTGGCTGTGGCTGAGGTCCCTCAATGGGAAGATCCTGCCAGAGTCTGGGCCTACTGTGTGGGTCTCATGGCCCTACCCAGTGCTTTGGGTGATGGTGCCAGGCTCTGCCTGGCCAGAGGGTGCTGTGTTGCTGGGAGCATCTTGAAGGAGTCAGCATTGCAATGATGACAACTGTGTTGGGGCTTCTGTCAGTGGCATAGGGTGCTGTCCCAGGGTAGTGGTTGTGCTGCCACTTGGGCCACACTGGAGGCTGCTAACAGATAGGAGTTCTTCTGCTCAGTGTTCCCATGTCTGCAGGCAATAATGTTAGGAGCTGGATGTGCAGGGTCCCCAAGACAAGTTCAGATGATGGTGGGTGGTCTCTGCTCCTCTGCCGCCCTTGGCCACGGGCAGCCAGCACAAGCTGGTCTGCAGCTCTCTGCTTTTGCTGCTACAGGAATGGAAACGTTGCCATGGCAAATGCAGGTGGGGAAGGAGGCTCCAGGTTTTTACTGTGGCTCCCTGCCCTCCTGCCCTGTCCTCTCTTGTGTGCGTAACAGTTATGGTCCTTCTGCTTGTGGGCACATGCACCAAAGCTTCTTCACACCTGCTTGAATGGCAGCTTGTTGAGAAGGAAAGTTCAGCTCACACTGGTATTATGCTGAATCCATTAATCTGTTACTGTGAGAAGAGTTGTTTACTGGGATTGCTGAATTGCAAGCATGGTCAGGGAACAAGGGTCAGCCTTCTGGAGAGACCACAGGTTCCCCATTTCGCTTGTGTGTGTGAAAGGCATGAGACAGAGGGCTTTTCCCAGACGCTGCCTCTAGCTCTTCCTCTGTCTTGTCCGGGCAGATGTGGGACTTTGCCCTCTCATGCTTTATCATGCTGAGAACTCCCTCTGTGCTGTCAGCATCCCATTTTGCCCTTAATCACCACCCATGTGCCATTGCAGACCTTTTTTCCTCTCTGCACTCCTTTCTTTCTCCCTTGGTGTCTATCTTCTCTCCCTTCACATGGCTTGAAGGCTCTGACGGTGACTGATGCTGTTTAAGGCAGGTCTGAACATGCTCCCTGAGACTCCCTTTGCTCTGTCAAAGCTCATTTGTGCCCACATGCCCTGCTCACAGCCCAGTCCTACCATTGAGGTATCTGCTGCAGTGCCCTGTGCCCCTGGGAATGCTTCTTTGGAGATGCCTGTTTCCTCCTGTCACCCCATTGCTGGAACAAGCTTGCTGCTCTTCACATGTCACACAGGACACTGGAGACTACTGGGCCTTTGGCAGAGAGGGTGAAAGCAATGTCAGAGCCTGGACTTTGCAGGCCTCAGAGTCAGCATCCATCCTCCCCTCCTCCACCCCAGTCCTGCCCCATAGCTAGGAAAAACAGCTTGTGATTAAGCAAAAGCAGACCTACCTGAAGAGATACTGAAGGACAGAGTTTAGCAACAGGCTTGGTAGAGTTAGATAATTGTGGGATAATTGTTAATGGATGATCTTAAAGTTACAATGATGGCAGCAGGTGAATTTGTTGCATTTGGAGTCCTGAGGATCAATAAGGAATTCCTGCTTGGTTCATAGATTCCCCACAATATCAGTATTTATTTCAGTGTCATTTACATCAGCAGCATGCAGTTTGTGCTGCCACTGGGACCATTTCCCAGTGCCTTAGGGATGTCTTTCTGTTCCATGTCTTGTGTCTGAGGCTGAAAGAGATGAGTGTGTCTTTCCCTTTGTCTCCACTGGAAACCCTGTCTGAAACATGTTAGTAGAACAAGATGGAAAGGTGAGGGACTTGTAGCTGTTCCTTGAGCCAAAGTGCTTCACGGGCAGAGTTTCTATGAAACCCTGCAACGAAGGAGCTGAGAACCTGAATGATGAACAGGAAAGGTGGGGTGAAATGAGTAACAGTCACTGACAATACACTGATTCTCCACAGTCTCCCTTTGCAGAGCTTTCTGCCTGTGTCCAGCTGTGATCCCTCTTCCCCTTCTTCCCCTCTCAGCTGCATTCAGACCAACTGCAAACCCAAGCTGGAGCAAGACCTCCAGGCAGGTTGCCAGCCTGCTCTGCAAGGCTTGGACTCAGTACTCTTGAGGGTCTTTTCCAACCAAGACAATCGACTGATTCTCTACAGTCTCCCTTTGCAGAGCCTTCTGCCTGTGTCCAGCTGTGATCCCTCATCCAGCCAGGAGACACTACCCCAACCGACGGCACAAAATGCCCAGCGTCACACCTGGAGCTGCCAAAGCTTTTGTCTTGCTCCCCTCGCCCGTAGTGCCGGATTTGGCAAGAGCCTTGCCCGCACGGCAGCCCTCGCCTTGCCAGCCTGGGTCTCCGCTCCCTTGAGCGCAGCTCTGGCACGGCCAGCTGCAGCTCTTTGCCCAGGGCATCCCTTGCTCCTGCCGGCTGTCTTCTTTCTGGAGGGGGAGGCCACCCGCCGGCTCTTGGGGACAGCCCTGTGGTGCTTGCGGCAGATGGCTGCTTGCAGGAGCCCGTGGAGCTGAGAGCTCTTCCGCGCCGCCAGCTGCAAGTGTGCCGCAGCGCTGCGCCGCTTCTTGCCGCGCTCGGCAATGCTGCCAGCCACGGCCAGGGCCTTGTGCGGCACACGCTGCAGCCCCGCGGCCGGACAGACAGGGCCCTGGCTGCCAAGCGCCCGGCAAAGCGTCCCCTGCGCCGCTGCCCGTCTGGGCGGCTCACGGGGAAGAGCAGCCCGGGGCGGGAGGAGCGGGAGGAGCGGCTGCTTTGGGCTCTCTCTTGGCTGCCTCCAGGGAGGCTGCCGGCCAGTGTCAGCTCGGGCTCCCTCTCCTCCTCAGACACCGTGCTGTCCTCCTCTGCTCCCAACATGCTGCTGCTGGCTGGCTGTGTGCTGTGCCTTCCTGAGCCCAGCCTGCCTTGCACACCTCTGCTGCTTTCCCTTGCTGCCTGTGTGCTGCTGGTTCAGGTCCTCTCCGGGGCGGGTTCTGGTGCTTAGCTCACCTGGGCAACAGGAGGAAGCTCTCTCACTGGGTGGCAGGGACCAATTGGAAAGCCTGTCCTTTGTGTCCTCACCTCCCGTTGCTGACATCGTCCTCACTGGCACCATCCCTTGTGAGTGAGCTCTCCACTGGAAATTAGATCTTAAACATGTTAGTAGGAAAAGATTGAATGAGATTGTTTTACCTGTTCATGGACTCCTAGAATCATTAATGTTGGAAAAGGCCTCTCAGATCAAGTCCATTGTCAACCCAACACCACCATGCCCACTAAACCATGTCCCAAAGTGCTATGTCTGTAGTTGTTTTGAACACCTCCCGGGACTGTGACTCTACCACTTCCCTGGCAGCCTGTCCGATTGCCTAAGCACTTACAGTACAGAAGTGTTTTGTAATACCTCATCTACTCCTCCCCTTGTGCCATTTGAGGTTGTTTCCTCTTATGCTCTCATTCTCTCCTCATTCCTTGATAAAAGCATCAGATCAGCTTACATGGAGAGTTGAATTGTAACAGATACTCTGAGAGCTGTTCCAGGATTTCCTTCCTCCTGTGTAAGAAATTGTTGTTCTAACTTTGAGCTCTGAAGTGCTACTGAACTATGGTATAGTCCTTTACTCTTGGGCAGGCATTCTTCAGCACTCTCCTCCATTAACCTCACTTGCCTTTCTCTAGGAAGGACAAAAAAATCCAAGGTGATTTGGCCTCCTGAGTGATGCCAGAATCTGTTTCCTAGTGTTTTTAGAGATAGCTCTTCTCTCTGTTCAAAACATATCTTATCCTTCTTAATGTTTGGTGATGAGAACAGTGCTACCAAGTATTCTAGATGTGGCCTCTCCTCTGCTTTATTTATTGCCATGCATCCCACATAAACCTCAGGAGAAAGTTCTTTACTTTTGAGGGTAGCAGAACACTGGACTGGGCTGCCCAGATAGCTTGCAGAGTCTCCATTTCTTGAGGCATTCCAAACCTGTCTGGATGTTTTCCTACGTGATTTACTCAGGGTGACTGCTCTAGCAGCAGGCTTGGGCTTGATACTCTTTGGAGGTTTCTTCCAACCCCTACTATTCTGTGCTTCTGTGATTCTGTGAAATGCAGAATTTAAGAGCATGCTTTACCACCTACAGACTGCTGGTGAGTTGGGAAGATAATTTTATGTCTTCCCCCAAAATCATGGAATCCTAGAATCATAGAATCAATAATGTTGGAAAAGACCTCAGAGATCATTAAGTCCAACCTGTCACCCAACACCTCAGGACTAACTAAACCGTGGCTTCAAGTGCCACATCCAGTCCCTTTTTGAACACTTGCAGGGACTGTGACTCCACCACCTCCCTGGGCAGCACATTCCAATGGCCAGTTACTCTTTCTGTGAGGAACTTTCTCCTCACCTCCAGCCTAAACTTCCCCTGGCACAGCTTGAGAATGTGTCCTCTTGTTTTGATGCTGGTTGCCTGAGAGAAGAGACCAACCCCCACCTGGCTACAGCCTCCCTTCAGGTAGTTGTAGACAGCAAGAAGGTTTCTCCTGAGCCCCCTCCAGGCTAAGCAACCCCAGCTCCCTCAGCCTCTCCTCACAGGGCTGTGCTCCAGACCCCTCCCCAGCCTTGTTGCCCTTCTCTGGACATGTTCAAGAGTCTCAATGTCCTTCTTAAACCGAGGGGCCCAGAACTGGGCACAGGACTCAAGGTGAGAGTAGAGGGCCAGAATGACTTCCCAGTTCCTGCTGGCCACACTATTGCTGATAATAAGTATGTAATGTAAATATTTAGAGAATCTGATTGGTGTGGTTATTACATTTTTCCTTCCATGGGACTGTGGGAACAGCAGTTACGAGCGGTGTGAGCAGTCTGGCAGTGCAGGCCTAGAGCCTGACATGGTGGTAGGCCATGCTCAGCATAAGTGCAGAGCCAGCTACCAGTGTACCAAAACAGTGCTGTGCCTGCAGCACTGTAACTGAAACAAGATGCTGGTAGCTAGAAACGTAGCAAGTTATCTTGGGACAACAGGCCATGCACCTGCATCAACGAACCTCGTGTGTCATCCATAGCTGGACCAATAATCTATAACAGTGTGATGTGTGGTCACTCCTAGGGGACCAATGAGTCCATGCCAACAAGGCATACCAAGGTTATATAAATTGGAGCAGTTTCCTTGCTATGCACTTCTTCTTTTCCTGCCTGTCCTGTCTCCTTTCCTTCCATGCTTTACTGTGCCAGGCTTTCACCATAGGCCTGAACCATAGCCTGCAATACTGGAACAATAAAGGATCAATACCGATCATATTGGTCAGCCGTATTGATTCCAAGAACCTCCGTCGTCGCCAAATCTGGCTAAATGGGACTAATACCAAAAGCATATTATGAAGCCACATAGTGACACAGTTCAACTCACTGCTCACTCCTGCTGAGGGGAGGTGCATCCCACAGCAATTCAGCAGCACAGCGGAACTATGACAAGCTGCAAGTTCAACATTCAAATGAAATTTGAAAACAGCCTGAGGAAAGGCTGATGCAGCATTCCATCTCCCCTGAGTCATGCTATTGTTCTGACTCCTAACTCAGCAAGAGAAGAGGGTGACTTCTGTAGGAGGGACAAAAATGATCATTTGAAGACTGTGCCAGAAGGTTAAATAAAAAAGCACCACACCAAAACACATCAGAGAATCGTTAAGTTTGGAAAAGATCTCTAAGATCTTCAAGTCCAACCATCAGCCATGCCCACTAAACCATGTCCCAAACTGCCATACCTACCTGTTTATTTGAACACCTCCAGCAATGGTGATTCAGCACCTCCCTGGGCAGCCTGCTCCAATGCTTGACACACTTTCAGTAAAGAAATATATTCCTAATATCCAACCTACACCTCCCCTGGTGCAACTTGAGGCCATTTCCTCTCATTCTGTCACTAGTTACTTAGGAAAAGAGACCAGTATGCACCTCACTGCAACTGCTTTTCAGATATTCAGATAGAATAGAATAGAATAGAATAGAATAGAATAGAATAGAATAGAATAGAATAGAATAGAATAGAATTAACCAAGTTGGAAGAGTCCAACCTATCACCCAACACCATCTGATCAACTAAACCCATCAAGTCTCCTCCTAAACACCTCCAGGGACAGTGACTCCACCACCTCCCTGGGCAGCACATTCCAATGGCCAATCTCTTGCTGGGAAGAACTTCCTCCTCACCTCCAGCCTAAACCTCCCCTGGCACAGCTTGAGACTGTGTCCTCTTGTTCTGGTGCTGCTTGCCTGGGAGAAGAGACCAACCCCCACCTGGCTACAACCTCCCTTCAGGTAGCTGTAGACAGCAGTAAGGTCTCTGAGCCTCCTCTTCTCCAGGCTAAGCAACCCCAGCTCCCTCAGCCTCTCCTCATAGGGTCAGTAGTAGAGAACAATAAGGTCATGTAAATTCCAAATCAACATTAGCCTGGAAAAAACTCATTTGCTGGGAGTAGCCCCCACCATCCTGCCTCATCTAAACCCAGATGTCCCTATACGCAGCCCCAACAGTACCAGGTGAGGCTTCAGGCAGCTACACATACATGGAAACATTAATTGCCCGCTTCAAATAAAGTTTATTCATTTCAGCAGACTGCAGTAGGGAGAAGCTTACAAATCAGCTTTTTTTCTTCTGATAATGATATGCTTTTAACCTGCCAACAGAGTGTAGTGCAGGATTATGGATTACTGGTTGAATCCCCATTCCTGGAGGTATTTAAAAGAGGCAGAGGCCTGGAGCTCAGAGACATAGTTTAGCATCAGACTTGGTAGTGCTGGGTAATGATTGGACTCAGTGATCATGAGGTCTTTTCCAGCCAAAATGATTCTATGATTCTGTGATTTTGAGGTGTCTCTCTTTCACCAGCCCAGCCAACCAGCCCAGCCCTGGACACCTCTCTGCTGCAGTAGTCATAGCAGCTGCCCAGGACTCCCTGGAGAGTTTGCCCACCTGACCACTCCCTCAGGACCTCATCCACTCTTCCAGCCACTGGGGTCCGGTCAGGAAGGATTCACTTTTGGTGCCCTGCAACCCAACAGCTCCCTTTGGGATTAATAAGTAAATAATAAAGGAATACATTAATTATAAAGACTGCTGACTCCATT